>NC_090877.1:45783575-45801075 GCF_036669935.1 Montipora foliosa | reverse complement strand
GTGTTTATACGATAATTACGATGCCGTTGGAAACCCGGTGCCTTTAAGCTATTCATTTATCAACATTCGGAAGGGTTTCAGACTTACGCTCGCCTTTCAGTCAGGGGCTGGGGCAATAATAGTATTGTGTAATTTTCGTTAACCTACTTCAACTGTTTGCTGTAGATCAATGTTCGTCTTTCAGACACGGGCTGGGGCGGCAATTTTAGCCAAGTAGTTCCTATATCATTTTGATTTGGTTATTTCAGCTTGATTCCGACAAAAGCCGGCATGTGCCGTTTTTGTCTCATAGTGCTATTATTAGGGTTTATTCTATTATTCCGATGTTATAGCGTGACCAGGGTCCGTTTGCCTGTCCGACTTGGGCCAGGGCAACAAGTTTTAACTAGTGACAACTAGCCTTTGGCCGTAAGGGCTTCAGGGACATGTCAGAGAATGGCCTGGTGTTCCTGATGCCTGACTAGTGTGTATCCATCATCTATAGATTTGGTCTTTTTCTGCTGCACGTATGTTCATAGTGTGTGCGTGCTTGCGGCTTGGGTTGGGCCTCGCCACAGGATGTGGCTTGTGGCTGTTTTTCGCCCCAACTTAATTCACTGAATCAAATAGAGGGATGTTTAATTCACTAATTTGACACATGTCACGTTTGAATGGTTTGAAATAAACGCCACATCAGTGGCCAATTTAATCCAAATAAAGGTGTCCGTGATTCAGTGACTTCTAGCCGCATGCACGACCGCAATTACACTCCTTTTTATTTTAGTCTTTAGTGCGCTAGGTTTATATTATTTTTAGGCGCCGCTCTCGGCATAAATGATATTGTTATCACATTTGCTACAGTGAGCAAAAACATATTTTTTTTTGATCACAGGGCTACCCGAGCAAATAGTCAAATTTCCTATCGTAAACAAGCATGAAAACCTGGTTCTTTGACTCCATTTGGTATGCAGAGCAATTATGTGAAAAAGTCGTATTTTGGTTACATTTAATATCCCGAGCAAATTTCTACAAAAATACATCCTTGAACACATTTGCTTTCCTGAGCAAAACCCTGCAATACTACGCGTTTGGCCACATTTGCTATTCTGAGCAATCTCTGCAAAAATTCATATTTGAACACATTTGCTGCTCCGAGCAAACGGGTACAAAAACTAATATTTGCTCGCTTTTACTCACCTTGTAAAAAGGTGCAATGATGAAAGTTTGACTCAAATTTACAACTTCAGGAAAAGTACTTGCAAGATTTTAGTTTTAACATCATGTTTACTACCCCTCCAAATGTCACAAAAAATACCATGTTATCCGTACTTTTACTCACAACAGCAAATTTAAAACAAATGTGGCATTTACGAGCGTTGCCATGGGTGGAAAAACTGTGGCAAATGTGATCTTTGCTTTTCAGCAAATCTAAGCAAACGTGCACAAACGTAGCATTTGCCATGCATTTGCTTCACATTTGCTATATGTGAAAATCCGTTTTTTCGTCCAGTACTGTGATGATCTTCCTTCATTTGTTGTTCCTTCCGCAGTTCAAATATATAACATTTCATATATTCTCAAAATCATTTCATCGATCTCTTTCGGGATACAACTTGACCTCCCAACTGAAGGTCATGACCTCTTAAGTGTAAAATGCACATTGTAGCGTGCCCTTGGATAAATAAATTGCACTTTCGGAAAGACTATAAACCCTTTATTAAACCTACATATTACGCAAAGACAACTTGAATCTCCTGGAAAACAAAACTCAGCTCAGTTGACAGTTATGGAAAAAAACACTGTCAAGTTATTGGACTAAGAGACGTACGCAATGCGTGCCTGTGTGCCTTTTTCTTAAAATATCCCGTATCTCGTCAATTCTCCCCCCTCCTCCCTCAAATATCCCGTACCCCTATAATTTATTTATTTATATACCTTATTTATACAAAAATTCCAGTTCAGCATAGCTGGTTTAAATGGAGATCTGTACAAAATGATATAAATAAGTAATAAAATATATAAATGAAAGCAGAAAATCATTCGAAGAGTTCATGAAGGTGAAAAATTAACTAAGATGATTTAGATGTTTCTTGATTCTCTTTAGTTACCTAAATATCCCGTATCCTGATAACCCCCAATAGGGCTTCGTTGTTTGCATTCACAAATTTCGTAACATTAATAATAAGAGTTTTTACAACAAACAACTTCAAATTGAATTACAGATTTATCTTTCTGGTAATCTCTCGCCATTTTCCGAAGCTTACCCTTAGCTGAAGTTCACTGTAACTGGACAATTTGTGTTAACTGTTTTTGCGCAATCCACGGATACGCCCTTATAGGCGTCTTGTTAATGTTAGATCAGAACCAGAAGCAGTTGCAAGCAAGCTTGAAAAAATACATCCAGGCCTTGAATGCGGATACGATCCCATTACCGTAATTTTGTGCTAGACTTTCTCTGCCACCTGAAATATCCTCAACCAGCTAGGATCTGGTCAGTTGCAAGTTCAAGATACATAACAGGTGAATGCTGAAATGATTTCAAGAATACTTGCGTGTTATTGAATTACGGAATGTACGTGAAGTGAAAGTTGGAAAAATATTTCTGTATGTCATTCCATTTAGCGGAGGTTGCATGAACCAGTGGTTAGGGCATCGGGTTTGCATGCGGCTTCCCCGGGTTCAAAACCCGTTCTAACCTCTGGTATGGATTTGTTTCCGGTTGTTCCAGGTTCAACTCTACCACGCGTTGTAAATAGTCTACTGATTGCCTCCTATGGGGATCCATCCCCGCCAAAATTCAAAATTGTTGTTCTTAAGTCCAATCCTTTAATTCAAGCATTCTCTCTTGCAATTTAAACTCGCAGTTGTTAAATTCAGACAAGTAATGACTTATTGAATGTTTGAATTGCCAAATTGAAAAAACAAAAGAACAAAGAAAACATAACGAAACCTAATCACCAACGCTTAATCAGAATAACATTGAATTGGTTCTTTTGTCTTCTACCACTTTGGTCCGGTACCTGAAGGTCTACTTAAGGTTTGGGCTTAAAAACAACAAGTTTGAATTTTGGCGGGGATGGATACCTATAGCCTCCTGCCAGTTGGATGTTAATCATGTTTCTGTTAAGTTTGAATTGTTTCTTTTAGGTTATTAAGAATGGTGTGCCTGTGAACAGCTTGATGGCCAAGTGCACTTCCACAATAAACAAAGCATTTACTTTTTTTTTTACATATCACTATATCGCTATACTCTCAAAGGGAAAAAAAAACATGGGAAAATTGAAATTATTGCAACCATTGCAGATGCGGGTAATGCAAAAAGTCTATTTGGATCTTACTTCAATTTTCTCTTTTCCCACAGAATATCAGACAGAAGAAATAACCTCTATTCTCATCAAAATGTCTTGGATTTTGCTGACGCTACTTTTCATGTCACTTCCGTATAAGAGTTTTGCAGCGGGGGATAACAATACTCGTGGCCCGTCTTGCAATGACAACGTAAGCGAATAATTATACCAACTAAACCATTTTGAATGACATAAAAACAAACATTATGACATGATCATAATGACATTTTATCTCAAGGCTTGTCATAGCTGAATTAAATGCCATTTTAAGTTTCTCAGCTGGAGTATGGGGCGCGGACATTCTCTGACAACTAGCCAATAAAAAAGGAATAGTTCGGATAACAGCAAGACCATTTAAGGCAAGTTCAGTATATCGTGCGTTCCTTCTCGCCTTCGTTCTCAACGTGTTAAAATCCTGAAACTGTTTCCCAGTGTACTACAAGAATTTTTTTTGGCGACGTCACGCAGCCTTGCTAGGCTCCACTTTCTCTAGATCGCGAACTCAAAGAGTTGGTCTTTTTTTATAAATGCCTTTACTGTAGTACTGATTTAGATATCCTGAACTACGTATCTTTTGTTTGTTACGGTCATACAAGACAAAGTACTAAACGTCCTTTAATCTACGCACTCCTCTTTGCAAAACATCTACTTCACGGGCCGTACTTTAAAAGAATAGTTAATTTAAAAGGGTACCTCCACTAATTAAAAACAAGAAGACAACTTTAAACCACAGAACATAATGTGTACAATCCAAATTGTTCAATTTTTTTCCAATTAAGGCTTTTGTACCCGAAAAAAATGAATTTCAAATACGCTTGCTTTAGCATTCAAATTTCCCGGGTGGGGTCATCTGGAATAATTGTGACGTGTCGTGGTTGCTCTATTGTTTCAGAACAAACGTTCGTTGTGTCAGAACAATAGGGCAACCACGCATGTCACAATTATACAAGATGGCGGCGCCCGGGAAATTTGAAAGCCAAAGCAAGCGTTTTTGAAATTCATTTCATTCAGATACAAACGCTTTCATTGGAAAAAGTTTGAAAAATTTTAATTGTAAACATTATGTTCTGTGGTTTAAAGTTATTTTTCTGTTTTAATGGAGGTTTCGAAAAAATTCAATGAAATCAATTACCCCTGCACGTGCACGCGAGTCCCTACGTTCCCATGCCACTCTTGACTTTTTTCAAACGAATGTTTGGGTATTTATTTCATTTTAATTTAGGTCTTATTCTAGGAGTGGTGCTTCGCATGGGACGTTAGTCCCATTGCACCTCTCCCTTTTGGGTTTTGCTTCTTTCTTTCTTTTTTCCTTTTATTTATTTGCTTTTCGTCGTTTTCTGTGTATATTATATATTATAAGAGGAGTACCCAATAAAGCTAACAAAAAAAAAAACTCCCAACTGCTAACGTTTGAATTTTTTAAAAATGTTTATCACCGCTGTTTGTATTTTATTCTTAAATGGAAAGGTTTCTTGAGCTGTAACATCAAGCTAATGTGCTTACAATTTTAAGAGTAATCAATCAACAGATAGATAAAGATATCAGTAAGTTTTGTTTGCTTTCCGATCCAGCAAGTCTCGTCGATTTGCCGTTGTGGTATTCCCGGTATGCATGGCAAGCCTGGATCCCCAGGATTCCCAGGCCGCGATGGACGGGACGGCCGTGACGGGTTAAAGGGACAAACTGGAGCAGCTGGTGTCCAGGGTCCTCCCGGTCAAAAAGGAGAGCGAGGAGAGACTGAGGGAAGTGGAGCTTCAGGTGTGATGCTCTTCAAGAACTGGAAGGAGTGCGCCTGGAATAACATTAACGATGGCAGAGATAATGGCCTGATTAAGGTGAGCAACAGATTATCTTTTTGGCAACAGAGAAGACATGTTTATATCGTTGGTAAACAGTCGCTGAAGAAAGCGAAACACATGTGTGATCTACTTTTATGGCCTCTCATACATTTAATATAAGTCGATTTTTATTACACAGGATTGCGTGTTCACCAAGAACTTCTCTGATACAGCTCTTCATGTGGCCTGGACTGGTGGTTTTCGAGTTACAAGCTGCACGAATTGCTGTAAACGCTGGTACTTTACTTTCAACGGTGCTGAATGTTCGGCTCCCCTCCCTATTGATGGTGTTGTGTACTTAGGCTGGGTAAAATCTCAAGATCCTTTTCGCGTCCGCCATATTGAAGGGCACTGCAACAACATTCACAAGGGAAAGGTGCGAGTGGGATTCTGGGTCGGCAATTGTGCTGGATATGGAAATGCTGATGCCCTCACAGGTTGGAATTCAGTGTCCCGGATCTTTGTAGAGGAAGTTCCTAAACCTCAAGCTTAGATAACAAAATGTAATCTTCAGTGGGGAAAAAGCTCTTTAAAGAGACATAAATCTTTTAAATGTACAATTACGTATACATAATTTGGATAATGGCTTCTTTTGATTGTAATAAACATCCTGCTGATTGGGAATAAAAGTTTCTACGCGACCAATACCTGCCTCTGAGTACAATGCTTATTACCTTGTCAGTCCTCTATATGTTTTTCTACATTCTTTTTCACCATGTGTTTTCAAGAGAGAATGGGACTTTTCCCACTCTTTTCAATGTCAAACTTTTCGAATTCGTCAGTAAACGTGATACCTACCACAGCGGCCATTTTTTCAGATCATGCAGAACAGCAAAGTCGTCAAGTCTGTTATTTCACAACATCATTACAACTGACCAACCAGGTGTCTTTCTTTAAAAAAAAAAAAGAAAAGAGGTATTAAAAGCAAGGTAAACACAACAACTAGTTGTGGGCAACACATCCCGCATGCGCACAACCATTTCACCCAGTTAATTGGCAACCACGGACATGCGTGATGTGCTGGCTACACCGATTGGTGTTATGGTGTTTTCACCTTGCTTTTAATGCTTTACTTCTTAACACATCCGCTCATTATAACCACACGCTAAAAGTACATTGAAAAAATATTATTGGAAGAAAGATGGCTGGATGTTGCCCAAGTTATTTTTTTTGCGTGTTTATGGACCGAGACGAGGTCGAGGTCCATAAAAGTGCAAAAAAAGAACGAGGCCAATATCCAGCCATCTTGACCGAACAAGCTTGGTCAATAAAGGATTTATTACATGACTTAAAACACCAAAAAATGATCTTTGATCTTGCGGGACCAAGCGAGAAATCCCGAGCGGGCAAGATAGGTCCATCTTGCCCGCTCGGGTAGCCAATCATAGCGCGCGATTTGGTTCATCTTGCCCGCTCACGGAGCTAGTCATAGAATAAAATAGGACTCTTGCAGCTGCGTTTTGAACACGCTGCAGTTTAGTAAGAGCCCAGTAGGGTAATCCGTATAAAAGTGAATTACAATAGTCCAATCTGCTTGTGATGAAAGCCTGGATTAATTTCTCGGCAGATTCTATGCTTAGATATTTTCTGACGCGTCTCAGTAATATTGTGTAGATGAACGAAAAAAAAAGCACTCCTACATGTTTTGGTTATGTTGAAGTTCAGGTTGAAATGGCAGTCAAACCAGGCCCACAAGTTTCTAAGGGGTTCCGTGCTCGGAGAGATGATAGATTCGCCAGCGCCAGCGCTTTTAGTTTTCTGTAGCTGCGCCTTCGTCCCAATGAGCATAAACTCAGTCTTGGAATCATTAATCATAAGGTTATCATTGATCATTCAGTTGCGGATATCACAGAGGCACGCTTCCATTGCTGCAATGGCGGCGTCTTGATTGGAATCATCATTTGGATTGAAAGCCAGTATCATCGGCATAAATGCGCGCTGTTGGCAGGTGCTGGCTAATCACATCAAATAGCTCACTAATGTAAAGGGAGAACAGCATTGGGCCGAGACAGGAGCCCTGTGGCACACCAAACTTCAAATCAAAACTGTCTGACTTTTCACTGCCGATTACAAAATGCTGGGGTCTATTCGACAGATGAGATTTGAACCACGTTACTGCTTGATCTTTAGTTCCAAATTTGTATTCCAGGCGCCGCAGTAATATGTCATGGTCTACTGTATCGAAAGCAGCCCTTAAATCTAGGAACACTAATAATGTGAATTGTTGTTTGTTCATGTTTGACGAGTATGTC
Organism: Montipora foliosa; assembly: GCF_036669935.1. Classification (NCBI taxonomy): domain Eukaryota; kingdom Metazoa; phylum Cnidaria; class Anthozoa; order Scleractinia; family Acroporidae; genus Montipora; species Montipora foliosa. The sequence goes on along the minus strand of NC_090877.1, from coordinate 45,793,659 downwards.
GTTGCGCATGCACAGTAAGGCAGTTTCCGTAATTTGATTTTTGCGGTAGGCTGATTGAAATTCTGGAAGCATCTGATTGGACGACAGGTGATCAAAGATTTGTAGTGCAGCTGCCTTTTCAGTGATCTTTGAAAGGAATGCGAGATTGCTGACGGGCCGGTAATTTTTCTTTATCAGATCCATGTTGACTTTTTTTAACTTTGGTCACACTAAACCCTCTTTCCAAATGTCCGGAAAGTGACCACTACTGAGCGAAAGTTTAACCATGTTGGAAATGGTCGGTAAAAGTTCGTTAATGCAGTCTTTAACAATCTTGGTAGGTATCGGGTCATTGTCGCAGGTCTTGTTTGGGGCATCCAGCACTGGCTTTTTGATACCCTCAGACGATATAGGCTGGAAGTTAGTGAAGGGTGTGTCAGCATACGAATGCTCGTTGGTGCTACTCCTGATCGGATGGTCAGACTGATTCAATGAGGAGTGCATTCTTTCCAGCGAATGACATCGATCTTTTGTATAAAGAATCTCCCAAAATCATTAGCAAGCAAAGTAGGGTCAGAGTTCTTGGGGTAATGTTCCTGTGACGACCCCCCTAGCAGTGCACTGGCCGTCTTGAAAAGCTTTCTCTGATCACAATTATTTTCATTAATAAGGTTGAAATAATAGTCATGCCTTGCTTGCTCAAACCCCTTATTTGTATGATTGCGTGCCTTAATGAAATTAACCCTGTCTGACTCTAGCCCCGTCTTTCGCCATAATCTTTCACACCGTCTACTCTTTTATTTGGTTATTGAACCAAGGAACCCGCGGACCAACCGTGATAGTCTTCTTTTGAAGTGGAGCATGTTAATCTAAAAGGCTAGTCATGGTAGAAACGAAACAGGAAACAAGGTCAGCAAGTGCATGGGATGGATCCGGGCATAGCTTCGATTCCCTGTGATCTACGAACTTAAAAGCGTCGGGACGTCCATATGAATATTCAGAAATTCAGCGGTCGTGGTGGAGAAGGGTTGTTGTGACAACAAGAAATCCTGGTAATATTTTTAATGTTCCGACGAACACCAGTCGAAACCGCTGTGTGATTGTTTACATTGACGTCTCGCGAGGAAACTATTGCCGGTATTCTCATGATCCCTGTGGGACACGGGGTTACGTTTAAATACTAAATCACCCATCAGTAGAGGATAAAATGTCGCACTTCATCCAGAATAATAACTGCACGGGCATTTGTGTCTTTTGTGTCTCCTGATACTCAAGTATCTGCGGAAAGTAGGATGATGTGGCAGGAAATAGTAAACCGATTGCCGTAGTTTTGGTTGTCAAGTGACCGAGCAGTAAGGATAAAAGGAGAGAATAAGACGGAGAGATCAAACGCACGTCCACACCTTATCATATATGCACATAACACTCTCTCCATTTGGTGAGCAAGTACGTTTCTCGAAATTTAACTAGGCCGGACGTCCCCTAATTTTTGGGATACAAATAAATTTAAATGAAAAATATTCATTCCCTTATTTCATCTTCTTACACCCCACTGCCAACTGCTAGTTGCAGAAGCCGTTTCTACCCGGACTCCAAAATGACAGAAACAGAGTTGAAGTGACAGGAAGCCATGCAACGTATATCTTGATTAAATTTAATTCTATCGGAGGCTATCGATCAACGGGATTTACAGCGTCTACTATTCCTTGAACTTGCTGAAGTTACCTTTAAAATGCTACATATCGCCACCACCTACGTACATTTGGCCAAAACGTTTTCCTTCATTAATTTGTCAGTATTATGTCACTTCTGACATATTGTGAGCACTGAATGATCTTTGATGGTTTGAAAACATTAAGAGAGCTCATTTGAGAACAGCGGGAGATTTTATGGACCAGCAAGAAAAACAGCAACTCAAAAAAGAGGGGTATACCAGTCGTTAATTCGGAAAATATATACCAACAAGCGTTGCTTCCATGGTATTGATTTTTCTGTTATTGAACATCATGAGGCATTCACGAGTTGTCAAAGAGAAACGAGTTGCATGCAAAAGGTTCAGTGATGGATCAACTGGAGAAACGCAGCCCTTCCATAATTTTTGTTTTTTTTTTTGGATGGGGGGGGGGAGGGGGTAATACTTAAAATGGTTTGCAACCAATCTCTAGATAACAATGCTGCAATGTAGAAATGTTGGTGGACGAACAAAAGAAGCTAATGATGAGAGATCTTTTGTTTTCGTCCACCAACATGGTGGCAATGACGTAACGTGAAACCACCTATTGAATACTATTACCCGTTACTGTAATAGTCAAAGGTGGATAGTATTCCCGGGAGTCATGGACAAGTGCTCCCCAGCGGTCTCTGTCAGCCATGGTCACTGCTATATCCTTCGTCTCCGTCAACCCTGTCTCTAATTTCGGTCTCCCTGTGCTCTTGTGTCCATGTGTGGGCTCAAAAACTACAAGGGCTTTAAGGATAACGTTGATCTTGACCAGCTAGCCTCATTCTCCTCTAGATCTGTGCAACTTTGGAGATGACCTTTGGAAGGCTGCCATAGAACTCTGAGTTCCTCGTCCTCAAAGCGTACTGGTTGATATTTATGTACAGCCATCCGAAGCATTCTCGTGTAACAACCATCACCATTTTTGTCTGTTGTTTAGCCAGTGTCCAATTCTCAGACCCATACATATAATGGTACAGATTCAACCCTGTCTGTAAAAAGACGCATCTTTAGGTCTTCAAGGAGGTTTGACTTACACACTGTTACCAGGTTGTGACATGCCGACCAGGTATTTCTTTTCCTATCCAAAACATCATTCACGGTGTTTTTTATCTTTCCTCCCAGATAAACAAATTCCTCAACTAACTCTATCGGTTCACGACTAGTGCTGGTAACTGTCTCTGGTATATCAATGTTCTCTACCAGGTACTTTAAATTTGTCTTACTCTCATTCACCGCTACCTCCTCTCAACCTCTTTTAACTCCTCTGCTGCCTTCACGGTGTCTGTCACTAGGGCAATATCATCAGCAAACTCTGCATCTGACTGTAAATCCTGAGTCAAGGTGCTTTTCCATCACCAGACGCATACAGTAGTCCACCACAATGACGAAAAGGTAGAATATGCAAAGGTATCGCCTTGGAGTACTCCTGCAAAAGATCTCGAAAAAATCTGTCTTTCCATCTGCAGTGAGGACGTGAACTCTGGTGTTCGTGTAGAGTAGAGAGACGAGGTCCACAATCTTCTGAGGAATTCCATACTCTCCATAGGCCTGTAGAATCTTCATGAGGCACTTTCTGTCCACAGAAACAAAGGCCTTCCTGAAATCAATAAAGACCATGACAGCAGGAAGGTTCTGGCTCTCTCTAAGATCTTCCTTAGCATTAGTACTTTCTCAATCTCAGGTTGAACGCCAATGAGAATCTTCCTGTTCAGGGTTTTAGTAACCAGCAATGTTAGACAGATTGCTCTGTAGTTGTTGGTGTCAGGGAGATCTTCTTTTTTTCGGGTCTGAAATAATTTCGGATTATTTCAAGTAGTTAGGAATGAAACGTGTGTGTCAACATTCCAGTAGTAACATTGGCATGAACGGTGTGGATGTTTGTGCCTTGGAGATAAAATTGAAAGTTAAAATTATCGACAGCTGTTCCTCCAAGTACCCTTAATATGGTAATTTCACCTCGATGTCATGCTTGCCCGGCCCGGGTTGGTCGAAGCATGGTTGGCGCTAACCAGGGTTAAATACCATGGAAACCTATAGGTTTTGATACCTCGTATCCAACAGATAGCACTAACCAGGCTTCGAGCAATCTTCCCCAGGACGACAAGCGCAAAGGGATATTCCACTGAAAATGTAAAACGCACTTGCAGGGCAAGTAGAGCCATTGTTTTTGCTCATTAACATTATTGTTTCGCTGTGTTCTCGTAGTCGTCGTTCTTTGCTTATTTGAGCTTTCTATCATTATTTCTATGTTACCGATATTTCGAGAACTCTTTACTGTTGAAAGGTAATTTTGGAAAACGAAAGACACCTCAACAATTTTGTTTTGTTCTCTTTTCTATTTGGTACTCTCGGGTCGACTTTTACAGATAGCTTCTCGTTCAATTAACTACCTTTCCTTTAGGTATACAGCTCTTTTTATATCTTCTAAGGTTGGCCTGTCAACAATGTGTCAATCACATGCTAAATGTCACCTGCCAAGCGAAATGCAACTGCGTAGCGTTATTATTTTTACAAGTCTTTGTTAGAGCCAGCTCCTATTCAGAAAATGTTCACTTTTAGAAAGGTTTCTTCTGAGTTGGCCTGGTATACCACAAAATAGAGTTGTATATTAAATAATACGGAATATATGTTGCAATACTTAAAGGCTACTTTTACACTCAGATTAGCTAAAAGGCTGTGACATAACAACCAATGAACAAAGTAGCAGTAAAAAGAAAGAGAGACGGGCTTAAAGCACCGCCCAATATATAACAAGTTACGCGGACTAGTGGCAAAAGGAATTTAAAATTTGTACAAGTGCAGCTGTAAAGTTTCGGTAGGTAATAACTATATAGTGTCAAGAAAAAGTAAATTAAACCTGTGTAAAAGTCTTTTCTGTCATACCAGTTAAAACATTCTTAATGAAAAAAGTAGTGGCTTGGCGTACCAAACACCTTTCTCCAAACTAGTGACTACAAAGCGGTACTCAGTATAATTACATAAACTATGTGCAGTCATAAAAATGGATGGAAGGCCTGGATGACCTGGGTTACCAGGCCGTGAAGGAAGAGATGGCCGTGAATTCGAAGGGGCCAAGGAGACCAAGGACAACCTGGTAAGCCTGAACCCCAGGGATATCCTGGGGCAACCCGTTCTTGCCTTTTGAATGCGCGCCCTAGCCCTAACCCTAACCCTAACCCTAACCCTAACCTCGCCCACAAACTACATTAAACACTACAAAAGTTTTTTTTCCAAACTTCACGACAAAGCTAAACATTTTAAAATCAAAGCTTAGCCCTAAATTAGTAATCTAGCTTAGGATTAATTACTCTTCAGCAGCGATATTCTACGATAGCTTTATTTTTTGGAGAAAGGCGGTGTCTTGATCTTCAGTGGTAAAGTGGAAAGAAACGGTTCCCATAGAGTTCAAATCCAATCCACGGATATGATATATTTATTTCCTTATCTTCTCTGCTACCAAAAGTCCTGAGACATAATAGCGGATTCAAATCAAATTAGCAATTTAGGATAATCGTGAATTCATGGGTGAAAATGCCTGAGGTAATGGATCCTGGATGGCGCGAAGAGACAACGTGGCGTCAAGGATCTTCCCGATCAAAAAGGAGAGAGAGGAGAGACTAGGGCAAGTACAGCTTCAAGTGTGATGGCTATTAAGAACTGGAAGGAGTGCGCCTTGAACGTATACACGATGGCAAAGATAATGGCCTGATTAAGGTGAGCAACAGATTGCCTTTTTGATGACAGAGACGACAGGTTCATATCATTGGTAAAAAGTCGCTCGAGAAAGTTTCAATGTGCAACACAAATGCAAATCGTTTCCAGAAAGAGGACATTTTTCGAGAAGTAAAAGGATGTGTTAATCAGCTGAAGGAGACTTTGATATCTTCAGTTCAAGTTCTGTTTGCCACAGAAGGAAAGGAAAACTATGCGAGGTAAAAAAAAAGAAACATTTTACAGCTGGTTTAAAATTTAAACGGATCAGTTTTACTAAAACTTACATTGTAATGTCTATTTTGTATCCTTATATTTATCTTTTCTGGGAGGTCTTTTTTCATTAAATTAGTGACATCAATAGAGCGAGTTTCGTAAAACCAAAACCAAAGTAATTACTTTGGCCAATCAAAAAGGACGGAGGCAATCCAGTAAACCAATCAAAACTCGACGTAATTACACGTAACCGATACAAAGCGCGGGAAAATATGCACGCGCAAGCCACGATTGCTTTTGGTTTCACTTCTGATTGGTTGAAAAAGTGGGGCGAGAACTTTAAACCAATCACTGAGTGAAGCAATGCAAATCCAAAGCAATTCGCTAATTGCTTTCGACGCTCAATTGAAAACTGCTCTAATGATAATGATAAAGAATGGAAAATATGTGAGCTGAGAATCGCGAACTTGTTCCACTAAGGTCGACAAGTATCTCGAAAGTGACCTCGGTCTCGTATTCTGGTTTTTGAAATACGATCAACTTTCGTCATTTCTCATTCTCAAAAACAATTTAAAATGAAAATTATCTATTGCAGCGAACTTTTGTTTCATCTTCTTACAGCTTTTCCGGGATTTACAGCGTCTATTTTTCCACCGAGCTTGGACTCTACAATGCCACATATCGCCCACTACCTACTTTTAATTTGCCAAAAAGAGGTTTTTTTTTTTGTAAACCATTCCAGCGGGAAACGCAATAGTTCATTTTGCACCACCTCTGGTATATCGTTGTCAAAAATATGTGCCTACAAAGCACAGTAGGCGTGAAGTTTGGTTATTTCCCTTTGTTTTTCGTAGTACATTTACTTCCGTGTCAAGAGTGTTAACTTGTTATGAATGTTTCTTGTCCGAAGTCCATCCTTGTTTCTTCATACTGATCTATTTTTATGCTATGAGGCTCACTGAACTCAACTGACTTTTATGAATTGTTGTTTGTAGGCGCTGGGACTTTGATCTCAGGGGCGTGAACTCGTTAAATACTCAAAGAATGTTTCTTGTCCAAAGTCCATTGGACTCAGTCATACTGATCTATTTTAATGCTAGGAAAGGCTGAACCCAAGTCACTCTTCTGAGTTGTTCGTGAGCGTCGGGTCGTCTACAACGATTTGTTTGATTGAGAAGGTACGAAAATTAAGGAAACGTACACTCACAGGTAGTCTCAGGTATGACGTTTTGTATCTCTTGTTTTTGAGTGTTCCTAAAGAGCTCTAACTCACCTCAGTTATAACATCGTCTTTTTCTCGAAACAGCCTTGCTTGTCGTTTCCTTTAGAAGCAAGGAATCGATAGTGTTTGCATAACGTAAGGGAAGTATCACGTGGATAATTCTCGTGGGCTACCGAAACTGCAATTTATCGTTTTCCTAATGCGAAGGATCATGATTTAACATGTAAGACTTATGACTAACCGACAAGGTTCTTGTGAGAGTCAGACACTTGATAAAATTAACCTAAAAATAAACGGTGCATGCGCGTTGCTGCCAGATTAAGAACTCTGCAAAGGTTTTCGATTACGTCAGACAGAAGTGGTGTCCGTGTCCCGCTGCTAGCGTGTAACACCTGATCAAACACAAGCACCGCGCGTGCTTTGATGTTCAGACAGCAAATCTACTCCAGTTCACATTCATTTTCACGGCAAGTTGTTCTTTAGGAGCTTTTACTCCTCGATCAATGATAACACCTAAAGTCAGCTGACTTCCTGTCGAAAAACATCGTATTATTTCATTGTTGGGAGAGATTGCGCAGTTTCTTCTTCCATAAGTCTTTCAATATATATAGCTTACTTGTAAGATTAAAAAAATAAACAAACATTTGAAAGCCTTTGATAGGCTAATTAAGGACGGCGCTTACTAATTCAAAGGTATTTTTGCCCCGATTTATGATTATGCAGGAAATGAAGATCTTAACAAGTGCCATTGAAATCCAAAAGGAAAATTGGGGGTAACCACGTATTTTTCCAAGATAATTTATGAATATATATTTGCAAAAAGCTTTAAAATACAAAGCAATGTATGGCGATCTTTCTCAAATTGAAGCTTAATTATCTCTCAAAAATGCATGGTTACCCCCAATTTTCTTTTTGGATAACAAGACTACTTACTAAGATCTACTTTTTCCGGATAGTTTTAAACCGCGCAAAAATATCCCTGTATTAGTGAGCATCACCGATAGGAAACCCGAGTATCTCGAGATGCTCAGAACGTATGCGCAATAACAGTGGTAGGCACCGTTCTTTACAGTATATGCCAGAAGAAATGTTTTGTTTTTTGGTATATTAACTTAAAGCTCTCTTCATAGCTGTATCATCTACAGGCTCAATATGAATTCAGATAATGACCACCTCTCAGATGGCTTGATAGCCCAACTGGTAGAGTACTGCTCTAGTATCGCACAGGTCGGGTTCGAATCCCATTCAAGTGCGAACTTTTCAGGCTTTAACTTCTTTCGCTGCGGTGATCGATATTTTACTAGAAATCTTCAAAGCTGGTCAGACGCTCAGATGAAAATGCAGCCTATGCATGCAGAAGCAACCTAAACCCTGTGATGATGCAACTGACCAGCTTGCAGCATATTTCAGTTAAAAGAGCAAGTGCAGCGCATTAACTCGGTCATGGGATCGAATCCCGTTCAAGGCCTGAACTTTTCGAGCTTACTTGCAACTGTTTAAGGTTTTCACTAGTTAACTGTCATGAACTTCCTTCATTTGTTGTTCCTTCCGCAGTTCAAATATATAACATTTCATATATTCTCATAATCAATTCATCGATCTCTTTCGGGATACAACTTGAACTCGCAACTGAAGGTCATGGCTTCTTAAGTGTAAAATGAACATTGCAGCTTGCCCTTGGATAAATAAATTGCACTTTCGGAAAGACTATAAACCCTTTATTAGAGCTACATGTTACGCAAAGACAACTTGAATCTCCTGGAAAACAAAACTCAGCTCAGTTCGCAGTTATGGAAAAAAACACTGTCAAGTTGTTAGCATCTGGGAACAAGAATGGAAAATATGTGAGCACTGAAAATAAAACTTGTTCCACTAAGGTGGACAAGTATCTCGAAAGTTAACTTGGTCTCGAATTCTGATGTTTGAAATACAATCAACTTTCGTCATTTCTTATTCTCAAAGAAAATTTAAAATGAAAATTATATCCATTGCCGCGAACTTTTTTTTCATCTTCTTACAGCTTTTCCGGGATTTACAGCGTCTATTTTTCCATGGAGCTTGGACTTCACAATGCCACATATCGCCCACTAACTACTTTTAATTTGCCATGAAAGGTTTTCTTTTTTGGTAAATCCATTCCAACAGGAAACACAATCGTTCATTTTGTACCACCTCTGATATATCGTTGTCAAACATATGTGCCTACAGAGCACAGTAGGCGTGAAGTTTGGTATTTCCCTTTGTTTTTCGTAGTACATTTACTTCCTTGTCAAGAGTGTTGACTTGTTATGAATGTTTCTTGTCCAAAGTCCATCCTTGTTTCTTCATACTGATCTATTTTTATGCTATGAGACTCAATGAACTCAACTGACTTTTATGAATTGTTGTTTGTAGGCGCTGGGACTTTGATCTCAGGGGAGTGAACTCGTTAAATGCTCAAAGAATGTTTCTTGTACAAAGTCCATTGGACACAGTCATACTGATCTATTTTAATGCTAGGAAAGGTTGAACCCAACTCACTCTTCTGAGTTGTTCGTGAGCGTCGGATCTTCTACAGTGATTTGTTTGATTGAGAAGGTACGAAAATTAAGGAAACGTACAATCACAGGTAGTTTCAGGTAGGACGTTTTGTATCTCTTGTTTTTGAGTGTTCCAGTAAGGAGCTCTAACTCACGTCAGTTATAACATCGTCTTTTTCTCGAAACAGCCTTGCTTGTCGTTTCCTTCAGAAGCAAGGAATCGATAGTGTTTGCATAACGTAAGGGAAGTATCACGTGGATAATTCTCGTGGGCTACCGAAACTTCAATTTATCGTTTTCCTAATGCGAAGGATCATGATTTAACATGTAAGACTTATGACTAACCAACAAGGCTCTTGTGAGAGTCAGACACTTGATAAAATTAACCTAAAAATAAACAGTGCATGCGCGTTCTGCCAGATTAAGAACTCTGCAAAGGTTTTCGATTACGTCAGACAGAAGTGGTGTCCGTGTCCCGCTGCTAGCGTGTAACACCTATTCAAACACAAGCACCGCGCGTGCTTTGATGTTCAGACAGCAAATCTACTCCAGTTCACATTCATTTTCACGGCAAGTTGTGCTTTAGGAGCTTTTACTCCTCGATCAATGATTACACCTGAAGTCAGCTGACTTCCTGTCGAAAAACATCGTATTATTTCATTGTTGGCGAGAGATTGCGCATTTTCTTCTTCCATGCGTCATTCAATATATATA
>NC_090877.1:45761075-45778575 GCF_036669935.1 Montipora foliosa | reverse complement strand
TACTGAAAGAATGTGATAAAATATGGTAGTTACAACAAATTGGAATTCAAATACTAAGAGTAACGGAAAAATAACGGAAGTGACTGTAAATAATAAACTGAAATCAAATACGTTTCTTCGTGGATATTAAGACCGTTGGGATCAATTATCCTGCCTTTTGAAATTAAAAAACGTTTCCCTGGCCTTACGGATCGAGTCTCTGTTGGAAAATATTTTTTCGATAGGAATTAATTGCATGTCCTTAGCAATGTTGTGGGGAGAGGAGAAGAAATGTTCTGCGACTGTACTAGGTTTGGATTTGGTGTTAGCGTTATCTAAAGTGCGGCGGTGTTCATTGAAACGGTCTTTTAAACTTCGTTTAGTTTCTCCTATGTAATGTAGATGTAATATGTTACATTGAATCAGGTAGATAAGGTTTTTAGTTTCCCAAATTATGTGGGAATTCATGGAGCGTGTTTCGCCAGTAGAGAAGAATGTGTAGTTGGTTAGTCTGTGGAAAATGTGAGGACAGGTAGTGCAGTTTTTGCCACAGCGAAAAGAACCGGAAGGAAGTGCGGAATTAGAATGAGTTACACTAGGGGACAGTTTAGCTAATACCAGCAGATCTCGAAGGTTAGGGGATCGTCTGAAAGCCACAACTGGTAGATGTAGGAAAGCAGTTTTGCAGCAGTCAGAGGAAAGAAGTAGATTGTAGTGTTTTTTTATATATTACGTTGAAGATGGAAGGAAGTGATGGATTATCGTTCCCTATGAAAGGTAAGCGTTCAGGTTTGTTTATCTGTTTAGGTTGTAGGGTATGTATGCGGGAAATATCAGTGGAGCGTTGTATTTGTTTAGTAACAAAGTCGCGTTTGTAACCTCGTTTCATAAGGTATACTTATGTCGTTAGTTGTGCGAATCTTGAACGTTTCGTCGGTAGAACAAATTCGTCGTAGGCGGAGTGTTAGGCTGAAAGGGATGGCTTTTTTGTGTGTAGAGGATGACAAAAAGAATAAAATAAAAGTTGGTGTTTGTCCGTAGGTTTTGTGTATAGGTCTGTATTTATGCTTCCGTCCCTAGTAAGTGAGACGTTAATGTTAAGAAAAGGAACATTGGTCGGAGAGTATGAGCTGTTGATTTTTATGGTAGGATTAATGCTATTGAGATAGTCGATGAAAATTCTTTGGTTCTCGGGACTTTCAGTCCAGATCATAAAAATGTCATCGATGTATCTCAACCAAGTATGGGGTTGAAATGAGGAAAAGGTTAGCAAAAGAGTGGGCCATTTTAGTGCCCATAGCTGTGCGGTCTATTAAAAGGTGAGAATCACGCGGATGAGGTCACAAATAGTGCCAGTAGGGATGATGGTGTTGTGAGGATCTGTGGGTAAAAAATTATCACAAGCATTAATATACCTTCATTATGTGGAATATTGGTGTATAAAGATGAGACGTCAAGTGTTACTAATAATGAATTAGAGGGTAATTTGCCAATGGTAAGGAGTTTATTGAGAAAATCATTAGTGTGTTTAACATAAGATGGTAGCTTGTGGACAAGAGGTTGAAGATGGTGGTCAACAAAATGGAATATGCGTTCAGTGGGATGACTATTGGATGAAACAATGGGGCGTACTGGGTTACCGGGCTTGTGTACTTTGGGAAGGATGTAAAAACGTCCTGGTTTTACGTTAGGTTGTATGAGGTATTGTTTTGTCTTCTCGTCAATGAGGTCGTCAGTGTACATTCTGTTTACGTATATGATTCAATGTAACAGATGCCATCTACAGTACATAGGAGAAACTTAACGACGTTTAAAAGACCGTTTTAATGAACACCGCCGCACTTTAGATAACGCTAACACCAAATCCAAACCTAGTACAGTCGCAGAACATTTCTTCTCCTCTCCCCACAACATTTCTAAGGACATGCAATTAATTCCTATCGAAAAAATATTTTCCAACAGAGACTCGATCCGTAAGGCCAGGGAAACGTTTTTTAATTTCAAAAGGCAGGATAATTGATCCCAACGGTCTTAATATCCACGAAGAAACGTATTTGATTTCAGTTTATTATTTACAGTCCCTTTCGTTATATTTCCGTTACTCTTAGTATTTGAATTCAAATTTGTTGTAACTACCATATTTTATCACATTCTTCCAGTATTACGTCAACATCCATTTACTACATATATATGTACATAGAAGCAATGTAAACTCTCCTTGCACCTGAAGAAGGCTGGTTTGGCCAGCTGAAATATAGTACACCACTAAAATCAAATCTACGTTGTATCGGCTCTTGCTCAAAATATTTAGCTTCTAGTGTTTGGCTTTCGCATTCAAGCACTACTCTCTTTCTGGTAATGAAGTTCTAAATCTAATAACATTTTGTTCCAAAGTTAATAAATTCTTAAGAGTGACATTAGGCCTTAAAAGTATTGACGTCATGCTAACGTCATTAAAAACTGGATGGAATGCGCATGGAACGTGAACGATGGCAAAGATTATGACCTGATTATGATTAGAATCAAATTGCTTTTTTGATAGCATGGAAGACAAGTCTATATCGTTGGTAAACAGTCGCTCAAGAAAGTTCAGTTTTAATGTGCAAAACACATGTGCACGTCATTTCCTGGAAGAGGACATTTCTCGTGAAGTAAACAGATGTGTTAATCTGCTTAGGAGAATTAAATTTCTTCATTTGAATAAATAATTTTGGATAGATCAAGCAATTGAGTATTTGCCACAGAGAGAAAAGGAAAACTATTCGAAGTAAAACCTTTGATTCCGACCTTTCTTCAAATTTAGAGGGATTTGTTGTGGCTAAAACTTACACTTCAGGGTTTGTTTGGTGATCCCTTATTTTTATCTTTTCTGGAATTTCATTTTTTCCAAATGCTTTGCATAACGATATTAGCGCAACTAATAATCATAATAAAATGATAATAGAAATAATAGTATAGTGATTTATTACCGATTTCTGGGAGCTGAAATTATCTCTACTTTTATGGCCGCTCACACATTTAATATAAGACGATTTTTATTACACAGGATTGCGTGTTCACCAAGAACTTCTCTGATACAGCTCTTCATGTGGCCTGGACTGGTACTTTGCGAGTTTATGGCTGCACTAGTTGCTGTAAACGCTGGTACTTCACTTTCAACGGTGCTGAATGCTCGGCTCCCCTCCCTATTGATGGTGTTGTGTACTTACGCTTGGCGGGTCAAGAACCTCTCCGCGTCCGCCATATTGAAGGGCACTGCAACAACATTCACAAGGGAAAGGTGCGAGTGGGATTCTGGGTCGGCAATTGTCCTAGCTATGGAAATGCTGATGCCGAGACAGGTTGGAATGCAGTGTCCCGAATCTTTGTTGAGGAAGTTCCTAAACCTCAAGCTTAGATATCAACATAAAAGCTTCATGATCAGTCCGGCAAAAGCTCTTTAAAGGGACATAAATCATTTAAATGTATAGTTAAATAAGTATACATTAATATCATCGTGGATAACGGCCACCTTCGTATATTAGGGCTGCTTTTGATTGGAATAAAATTCTGCTGAATAAAAAGCCGGATTACAAATTAAAGTTTCCTCTGAGTATGATTCTTGTTCTCTTGACTTTCAGTGTATGTTTTTCTTCATATTGATTTTTTCACAATGTGTAGTCAGGAGAGCTTTTCCCACTCTTCTCAAAGTCAAAGTTTGGAGATTCGTCAAAAAATGTGATATCTACCACAAAGGCCATTTTTGTCACTTCATGCAGAACAGCAAAATCGCCAAGTCTTCAGGCTGGTTTTCAAAAGGGATGGAGTCGGAGTCGGAGTCGTAATCAGAAGCGCAGAGCGATACGATCTAGTGAAAATCAAATTGTCGGAGTCGGAAGCAGAATACCGATTCCCCTTATTACCCCGTCGCTTACGATCCAGTGAAAACTGCATTTTCGGAGTTGCAAGTAGAAGCGGAAGAATAAACCAATCACGATGCTCGATTCCAGTCATTGTGATTGGTTGGTTCTTCCACTTTTGCTTCCGACTCCAACAATCTAGTTTACACTGGAGCATAAGCGACACGGAGTCAACCGGTGTCGGAAGAAAATGGAAACGTTCTGATTCTTCTGACTATGATTCCGTCGAGCTTAAAATCCGACTCCGTCGCTAGTGAAAACCAGCCTTTAAGTATCACCACGTCATTAGAACTGATAAATCAGGTGTTTTTTTTTCTAAAAATAGCCGCTCAGTATGACCACAAGCTAAAAGTAGATCCCTTGAAAAATTATCATTGAAAGATACCATATAAGGCGGATATATTTTCTCACCTCATCCTCTCTTGGTGTAGTAAAATCGACTTTTGACCTCCATTATATTTGTTGCAGGAGGATAAAATTGAAGGAATCAAAAACTGGCAGGGAGTTGAGTTGACTAACAAAGCGATTAATGCGGAGCTTGTTTAACACTACAGCTGAACACGAAATGTTAATAGACATGGCAACCAAAAATTTTATTATCAGCTGAATGTTTCGGTTATTAATTTGTCAGCTTTTCAGTTCTTTGTTAGCAAACGTACCAGGAATTTCTCTGCGCTATCGGTTAAAAACAGAAATATTGAGTTGATTCAAAGTTGACCATAAACACACCCATAGTTTGCGTTTTCCCTCCTCCCACCCCAGAAATGATTTAAGGCACTTTTTAATAATGAAGAGGAATTGAAAATCCGGAAATCAGACTGTGGCATAGAAAACCGATGTCAATAACGAGAAACTTTAAGATATGTCTAGAAATGCACATAATTTGATGCAAGCGTCACGAAGTGTCCCCTTACTCTTCTTCTCAACTTCAACATCAGCCGTGTCTGGAATGACATATACTTTATTTACCGGAATGGAGGTCCGTCCTTAGGGGAAAAAAACCTTGCCCGAGGTCTCGAGAACGGTAAATAACGGGATCCCGTTAAAGCCACCTAGATTTTTCAGGTATTTATAGGAGACAAATGAAATGAATATATAGTGTCTCATTCGTCTATAAGAGACAATTGCCTGAGTTGGACAAACCATAGGCAGTTATCCACTTCAAAGCGTTTTCTGACCGAGCGGGGAATGGATTCCAAGAAACACGCAAGCAAATTACCCGCGCGAAAAAAAAAAGGCTTGCTATGTGGAGTGCAGGGATGGCGCGGTGGTGAGAGCACTTGTCTCCCAACGATGAGACCCGGGTTTGACTCCTAGCCTCGGCGTCATATGTGGGTTGAGTTTGTTGGTTCACAACTCTTCACCAAGAGGTTTGTCTCCGGATAATCCGGTTTTCCCCTTGCCTCAAAAACCAACATTTGACTTGATTTGCGTTTATTGTCAATTTCAGTTTACAGTGTCTTCAATTAGTGGTCCAGCGCTAGAACGACTAGGCAGAAAGTTCCTTTCCTTTTCTTTTAGCTAAAATGGCGAAAACCGGAAAGTAGGTGACGTTCCCTGACTTTTGATATACAATCAAGATTCGTCATTTTGCATTCTCAAAAGAAAATTCAAAGAAAATTATCCGGTGGAACTCTTATCTTAACATTTTTCTTACATCTTTTCAATAAGTAGCTTAAGTTGTATCAGATATTTTTTCCATATATTACTTATTACGCTAATGAATTTGAAATTGTAATCAAATTGGTTTTAGAGATATTTATTGAAAAGTGAGTTTTAAAGGATCTTAATGCAGTGCCATACAGTTGCCATGGCAACAACCAAGGCCTTGAAGACACCCTTCATTACTCTACAATAGTTTAATGTACAGATATTAAACTGTGACGTTGCCTTTCTGATAGGATTTAATCTTTTAACGTTGTGCACCCACTGCTAATTGCAGAAACCGTTTCGATGCTCCATGATGACAACATTTTTGGGGGGGGAAGCTTTTGAAGGAACAAAATGATTGGGAAGAAGGTAGAGTAAAAGTGATAGTGAAATATGCCATGATAAATTGATCAAATTAAATGTTATCGGACTCTATAATCGGAATTTAGAGCGTCTATTTTTGCATCGAGCTTGGACTTTAAAATGCTACAAATCGCCACCATCTGTACTTTTGCCAAAACAAGTTCTCCTTGAATTTGTGTTGTCTCACTTCTGATATTTTGTGAGCACTAAATGATCTTTGATGGGCCGGAGAGCTCATTTGAGGACAGCGGAAAATCTTAGGGATCCTCCTGCAAGGAAAAAAACAACGGCTCCAAATAGAGGTTTAGCGGTCGTGAATACAGGAAAAAATTACTAGCAAGCGTTGCTTCAGTCTTTGATCATGATTTTCTGTCATTGAACATGAAGGGGTTCACGAGTTGTCACACAGAGAGGAGTTGCACACAAAATGTTCAGTGATCGATTGGCGTAGAGTGGAAATTTATCTATTTATTTATTTCGGATGCAAACGCTTTCATTGAAAAAAGCTCAAACAATTTTGATTGTAACTGAATAATTACGTTGTGTGGTGTTAAGTCAGTGGAGTTTCCTTTTAAACTAATGGCAGTCGTTAGTCAGTTATTAATAAAAATTGAGTTGATTCTAAGTTGACCGCTAATATATAAACACACCCATAGTTTGCTTTTTCCCTCCTTCTAGTCCAGAAATGGTTCAAGGCACTTTCTTTAATGATGAACGGGAATTGAAATTCCGTGGCGCAGAAAACTGTGCGATATCGATGACGAGAAACTTTTGGCGACTGTAATTCTAAAGAACTGTCCAAAACATATTTGGTTTATAAATTCTTACCATGGAAGTCGATTTTTATAGAGCCTTAGAAGTTGGAAAAAGCAGCTGTTGAACTTCGGGAAAGGGCCGGTTTGATACTGGGTTGACCGTTACAAACTATTCTTTCGTAATGGGTTTAAACCCAGGAGTTATATCATAATTAAGTGAAGTACGATCGTTCGGGTGAGTGTAGTCCTTACTTTAGGGTGACAATGACTAAAACAGTCCCTCTCAGGACGACATTCACTCGGATGATCGTACTTCACTTAATTGTGAAACAATTATTTCAAAGGGATCGCTCATTGAGAATTGCGATGAAAGTAGGTTGTGAAGTCAAGCCGGTATCGAACACATTCTTCATCCTCGCTTCATCGTGGACAAACTGCAGGCAGTTTTCTGACCGTACAGGGAATGGGTCCAAAAATTACCCGCAAGAAAACAACGCCATCTCTTCTCCAAATTAACAATTATCGTTAATTCGTAATACGCTTTGAATTTACTATTATCGTCAATTTAGGACACTGTACCCCAGGACTTATGGTAGCAGAGAAAAGAAGGAAAATAAAATCATATCAGGGGATTGGATTGGAACCCGGAGTTTCAACTCTATGGGAACTTCTTCCTTCCGCTTTACCACTGAAGATCAAGACACTGCGCTCTTTAAAAAAAGGTTTTTATTTATGCTTCATGTTCCATACAGTGTGATGGATATTGCTGGCAAAGCATTTCTCTGGGCGAGCTCCGTTTGCTGGGACACAAATGATACCACATATGTTTGGGATATTTGGCCAAGCCCTGATGGGCTAGGCCGTTTATTTAAAATCAGCATGGTAACCTAGGAAATACCCAAATATAGAAGACACGATCCCAGCAAAGGTGAGGGGACACACGCCACCCACAAGAAAGTAAAAATAGGGAGGGTTGGGACTGAGAAAAATTGATTTGACTCTGTTGAATCAGCCTCCTCCAAGCTTGCACAAATGGTGAATGATCTAGAGAAAATCCCGGATGACAGAAATACCCAAACTGCAACATGGGAAATAACTAAGTAAACTAAGCATGTCACACTCGGCATAAATCCATTTATTTCCTCTGGGCAATAAATTTCTTAACTCTCCCATTAAATATCATTGCTAAAGGGTAATTAGGCCTAAGCTATATTAATAAGGCGTAAGCGCAAGCTTTGATTTTAAGATGTATAGCTTTCTCGTGAAATTTGGTAACAGACCTTTTGCAGTGTTTAATATTGTTTGTTGCCGAGTGATAATACAGCATTATCAAATAGTGTTGAAAATAGTGCTTGCGGTGTGGTGGTCGAGTGGTTACTGAGGTGACGGATCAATCAACATTTCCAAGTTCAAGGTCCTACGTATATGTCCATATTTAAAAAGTAAATCATCTTTTCCCCATAATCCATAACCAGCTTGCAATCTTTCAAATTAATGATAATTCGCTATTTTCGCAAATCCCATAATACAGTTCATTTTGGGGGGTTATTTGAATTCAAACAATGGATATCCAGTTCACTAAAGCATGATACAGTCCCAAGAGTAATTAGCTTGATTGGAAATAACGCAAACTGCGGTGACAAACATGAGGTTAAACAAGCGCATTACTGAAAAGTTTTTTATTGACTTAACGTTTCGAATCATCTCAACATACATCTTCAGAAGTAACCGTCAGCTAAATTTTTTTGAAATGTATAACAGTAACTTTAGTAGCTTATGAGGGAATATTGATAGCAACAAAAGGAGGTAATTTAACACTTTACAAAGATATACAAGAAACAATGAAAACAAAAGAGAAAATATATACACTGTAAATGCATAAACCTAATACACATGTAAAACTTAAAGATACAGCTTTTTGCTGCTGATGTATTCTTTTAAGGATGGCTGAAGATCACGAATAAAAAGAATTTCTTTTATGGTACAATGTCGGTCAGACCTCTCGGTGGCTAGAATTCCAAAGTGGTCCCATTTTAAGTTGTGACTAGTTGAGATTACGTAATCAGCAATTAAGTAGCTTAAGAAACGACAACGGCGACGGCAACGAGAACGTCACAAATTTGCATATTTAGTGGGCAAAAACAATAGCTTTGCACGCCCTGCACGTGCGTGTTTCACTTTTGTCCATTTCTTTGCCGCTGTCTGCAAAACAAAAACGTGAAATAGCCAAATTTGAGGTTTTATCAAGAACGTCAGCACTTGAGGATAAATTTTCGTTTTTGAGGAACTACCACACTCTTGCCACAAGTAGTCACGAAGCGATTAAAATAACGCGAATTTATATTTTGAGATCACGTTCTCGTTGCCGTTGCTGTTGTTGTTGCTTAAGCTCCCTTTTGTTACTTAGCAACGCCTTGAAGTGTTCAGATTTTCCGTCATGTAGCCTACGCCTTGTTTTACCAATGTAATTCATTACAATCCCAGCAACTAGCTTTATAGATAACTTTGGACATAAGAGATCGAGCTAATCTGTCCTTATAGGGGAAAAAACGAATTGATGTTACGGGTACTATTAAAAAATGAAATAATTACTAATACAACATTTAAGCTGCGTAGCGATAACATTACTGGTGCGTGTTAACTGACGAGACGATGAAACGAAAAGGGCAACCCTGCTTGTAAACCTCGGGAAAGCCGTAGAGTACGCCATGAGTATGGAGTAAGATATATATGCTGGTAAGTGGTGTCGTTTATGATCTTTCCCTTGTTCAGTTTCCAAAGATATGCAATCAAATTAGGGAGGTGCCAGCTATTGTTATTGCGCATACGTTCTGCGCATCCCGAGACTCTCGGATTTCCTATGGGTGGTGTTTATTAATACAGGGATATTTTTACGCGGTTCAAACTATGCGGAAAAAGCAGAACTTAGCAAGTACTCTCGGTATCCATCGAAAAAGAAAATTGGGGGTAATTAACTTTCAATTTGGAATAGAACAGCTGATGGCCACATCTGCTGTGCTTTTGTTTGAGATGCTAACTTTCTCGTATCTAATGTAATAGTCAGTCACTGCAAAGACATAGTCTCCTGATGGCACTGAACCCATGAAATCAATTGAAATGTCTTGCCAAGGTCTTTGAGGCAATTCAGTCACTCAGGTGAAGAGGTTCGGGATTGCTCGGTCCACTCACAACTTGACACCCATGGCATGTTCTGCAAAATGCTTCAGCTTCTTTATCACAACCTGGCCACCAGACCTTTATCGGCAAGCGTTGCTTCATTTTTACCATCTCTTGGAGTCCTTCATGGGCTAATTCAATTGCTTTTACACGTAGCCTCTTAGGTTCATTAACTCTGGTTCCTCGAAGTACAATGTTCCCAAAAAGACAAAGCTCTTCTCGGATTGGTTTGTTCTGTGCACAGATGGGAGTCTCCCAATTTCCCATCTTAATTAATGATTTGTCTTACATCTTTCAATTCTTTATTTACTGCAGACTCTCCTTCTATTTCTTCTGTAGTCATCGCTCGTGGCACTGCTGTATTGTTTACGAATCTGATGTATTCTTCTGCTACATTCCTAGGCTGTGGTTTTTCAGTCTTCGTGAGGCGTGTCAACGTATCTTCATTGTTCATTTACCCTGGCAAATACTTCACAGAGAATGAATATGGTTGTAACTGCAACAACCGTCGCTCAATTCTCGCTGAAGGCCTAGACCGCGCTGAGTAAATGAACTCCACAGGTTTGTGGTCCGTCCACAATATCCAACCCATAAAGATACACATGAAACTTCTGACAGGTCCATACATAACCTCACATGATTTGGCTTAGGTACAACCCCAAAATCCCACGGAGTTAAGCCATCAACCTTCTCAATGATGTCTACCTTTAATCATGCGTCACGTTTTCTCTCGATCTTTTCCTTTAAGCTAAATGCAGGCCGCCTCAAAGGTTGTGCAACCGGCTGGATCTGCTGATCGATATGAAGTTTCAGTTGAAAGTCCTTGAAATTTCCTATTCCTGTAAATATATGCTTGTATCTTGTGGCTATCTCACTGTAATCTGCCACAAGATTCAACGGGCCTTGCAATTTTAGGACTCCCAGCTCAATGGCTGATTCGCTTCCTAGTAGTGGTTCTTTTTACCCTTTGGTAACGGTAAATTCAGCTGAAACACATTTGCTGCCTAATGTCAGATTTGCTATAAACGTTCCTATGACCTCAAGAGGTGTAACTGCACCATAAGCATGCAGCTTGTTTGCATCCTTTCGTGACACGCAATATGTTGCTTCTTCAATAGCTCCCACAATGCTGTACTAATGACATTTGCACCTGCTCCAGAATCAATGATCATTTTCACTGGGATACCCCTAATGCATACTGTGATCCTCCCTCCAATGACTGCAAAGACATAGTCGTCTTCTTCCTCCTGACAATCTTGAGCCTGCATGTACCGAACCCGGGATCTACTCGAAACTTTTGTAAATTTGATTTTGCTTAAATTTGAAAACTGCCCCGGCTGAGAACATTTGGAGCACGTTTTTTTCCCTGGCCGGACACTGGGGATCCTTGCTAAAATGACCACGCCTACCACAATGATAACACTCGACCCCTCCTTGCGGCGCATTATCTCGACCATTCCGTCCGGGCATTCTATCATTGACTCGATTTACTGATCCCCTTGGTAGACTCACACTCTAGGTCGACCTTTTGACTGCCTCATAATTCCGGGTAATTTCTTGTGAGTATTGAAGTGTGAGTGTCTGGCCGTTTTCCAGACGTTCCCGCCGTAACTCATTGGAACGACACTTTGAGATAATTTGATCCTGGATCTAAGCTTCCATTTGATCTCCACAATCGAACTGCCGTGCTTTCCGCCGCAGTCGTACTGCAAACTGGTCAATTGCTTCATCTTCCCCTTGCACCATTTCCCTGAATAAATGTGGCTCGTGTGGAGTGTTCACTTGAGTGATCATGCGACGAAGTGTGGAGTTAACGCATGATCGTCATTCTGATACTCCTTTGCACTCCCTGTATCACGCAGAACATTATAAATATCTTGTATATCTGGTCCAACGCAATGAAGAAGCAATGATCACCTTTGCACTTTGTTATCATATTTGTCGGGAATAATAATCAAACCTTTTCCCCCCACGTACAGTTCAAAACTATGAAGCCATCGCTTCCACTCAGTGCCCACACTACTCGGATCACTATTGGCATGAAATGTTCGAATTACCCAATATCCAAATCTCTCAAATACATTTTCTGTCACGAACGTTATTTACACCCTAAAAAGCATCCTCGTTGCCAGTTGTAGAATTCAGTGGACGTTTGAACTAAACTCATCGAATATCCGCACGCTCTCCATTTACCCTTCATGTCAACTATCCTAAATATCTTACATCATGTAAGTTACATGAAATATCCCACAGATCTAGGTACTGTATTAAAAACGATCTTAAAATGGCAAGAAAGCATTGACACTTGTTGATTGTTACTAATATAGTAACGTTTGAATTCATAGAGGGTTTTAGCTCCTGGACACACAATGTCTCTTTTATTTTACAACGATAACGTGTTTTTCCCGATGCAATATCAAAATTGTCCCATTTGATGTTGTGTCCAGTCGTTGTGATATGGTCGGCGATAGCTGAATGGTGATCTTTCACCGCTTGTGTTAAAGTGTTCAGTTTTTCTGTCATGTAATCTTCATTTAGTCTTTGCAATGTAGAAATAGTCTCAGTCCCAGAAGCTTGCTTTCTATATGACTTTTGACATTTGAGAGCGATTCACACAAGTGGTCTTTGTGAGGAAAAAGTGATTTTATCTTAAGTTACCATGGACGAAGAATGAGAGTTGTAGGCTTTTGACTTTTTTCATGACTTCATATTCTCTTTTTAGGACTTAAGACCCTAGCAAGTAATACGTCATCGTTGCATAAATTGCTACGTCTGAGTCAAAACAAAGTTGTATGAATTAATAGCTTTTCGCAATTTTTACGTTTACTTGTCAACTTCAAAACAAAATTCAAGTGTCACAATGAAATGTTGGCTTGTATTTAAAAACGTCAATTCCACACTGAGTTGGCGCGCTTTCTTTGTGGATTATCCTCGGTGGATGGGCAGCATTGACGAGAGAGTACAGCAATATTGGCGGGAATTGCACGTGTGCGAGTGTGTCGCCATGCCGCGAGAAGAATTGTGATAAGTACTCTTCGCCGCTCGTAAAATTTTCCGTCGCGGGTTTCACCATCTTTTCGTTACCACTAAATACGTCTAAAATAGAAAACAACGAAGGGTATTTCACATTCTTGGTTTTGATTCTCTTCGCCGAAAAGTAGCAATTACCTTCGGCAGGCGGAAATACGTCTGCTCACAAATGAGAATGAATAATATTCATGTTGGACATCTTAAAATGTTAAAATCCGATTGCGACAGGCTCGAAAAAACTATACGTCTTTCTGATTGAAACATCTTAGCGCTTTTTTTAATGAAAGTTAACTGAAAAGGAGACACCTACAAAACTGCTATTCACACAGTCTTTATCACTCTAAAACGAGTATAAATGGTCCTTCGACGTATCCAAAGAGGCACGAAATTCTAACCTGCTCGTGTTTATGAATAGTTTTTAGTTCCAATTGAAGTTCTTTAGTTTTCTCGTTTTTGTGCCCTTTTGGAGGCCTTGGGTGCAAATTTTGAAGGTTTCCCTGGCTGAAAATATGATCAAGAAAAGAACTGAAGATGCAAAACGCGAATGCGTCTTCAAATGGAAAACGAAATATTCATCATTGACAAGTTAAGGGACATTTTCAACCAGGTTGACTATGGCTTAAAACGTTACGATTCAAAGACCCAAATATTCATTGTTTATTACGAAATCTCCATCGATTACCTTCGCTAGAATTATGCAAGAAGTAGACGATGTACAACGACAAAGAACAAAAGGAATGGAAGAGATATCTGAAGTCGGCGATGAAGCTTCGCATCTCAGTTTGGTATCAGTGGAAGTTGTCTCGTGTCTAATAGATTTGGGAGATGTATTTCAGTCAGGTTCGTGTTTATGTTTACTTTTTTTTTTTCCAATTGTTACGGGAGTGCAGGGTTGGTGCTTTGATGAGAGAATTCGTTCTCGACCACTGTGACTCGGGTTCCATTCTCAGACTCACATGGGGGCTTAGTTTGTCCACTCATATTTTAATGCGGGTATTTCGGGGCTTTTCCCTTTCCATTTACCATCGTTTGAAGCAGTCTGCTTTGCAATTAATTTTATCACATTTCCCCAATTAAAAAAGCTTTAGTCCTCGGTCAGTTTAGCTGTAGACATTTTTTTTTAATACAAGGGCAAGGCTGTAGAATTTTGTATGGCTTCCCCCCAACATAGACCTTGTAAGTGTCGTAAAAGAAATTAACACTAGAAGAAAAAAGTCTTGCGTTCCAGTGGTTCACTGTGCAATTATGCGCATTTGAGTGACAAACATACAACACAATGCTTTACATAGCCTAACTTTTGAGAGTAAATATTTTTCCGAACTTTTGACTGACGGATAATGGGTTGTTAATTCGCTTTACCTTCTGCCTTAAAATTAAATTTCCAAATCACTGCAAAGTAAATACATATACGTACGTAGCAACATGAGATAAATGTATTCAACAAAAACCGCTTTTCTGCCAAAGACATATGTCATTTACTTAATTCATCAGTAAAGAAAGATAATCGATGCACAAAACCTGTAAAATCATCAGGCAAACAATGAAACTTAAGCAATTGACCGGCCACAAACCAACTTTGCAACCCGAGAGACAAGATCACGCCAATCATTGAAAAGAGCCGCAAGGTGAAAACACAGATCAATATAAGCGATTTCTAATAATCGAATCAAAGGGCTTTATCCTAGCATTACAGAGAGTATAAAACTATGCATATACTCATATAAGATCGAGTCACAGTTGGTTATCGGCTCAGATTATCGCGGTAGGAAGGTTTATCAACACACCATAAAATTAACAAATCCACTCTGCTGCCACATTTCATTTCTATGAAAGACAAATCCTTGAGTGTCGTCTCAAATCACGGAAACTTTATCCTGCGAGGATTTCTTATTGTAAATCATGTCAATTTCAAATTTTTGACGGAAACACTGATTCATTTTGAAAATCGCAATGACGTTATTGTAAGCATACTAGCGTACTGAATGCAAACTTTGAATCACCTCCTGCCTCTCCAAAGACAAGTGTGGCTCTTTTTATGATATTTTTGAGGCTGTAACTAGCACAATTTTCGATAGTCAGATTTCAAGAGAATAAACAAAATTAATATTTGAGGGGAAAGAGATTTGTGCTGATAAAATACAACCGGAACTTTATTTTACTTTAAAAATAGTTAATTTTGTCCTCTCTCTCAACAAAACAAATCGAGAAGGCAATAAAAAGTAGTGGGCGGTAAAAAAATGCGAAATTTTCCACAACAAAGGAGGTACTTTCTCAAAAAGTATACAAGAATCGTCGAAGCTAAAAGTCGGTAGTAAATAAAAATATATCCATCTCATTCATTAATTAAAATAGACGTTCTGATTTGAAAAAATGATTTTGTTCCGAAAAAGTCTTCAGATGGGATGAGAAGATTTAACTTGATTCCTTCTTTGCGTACTAAACTATAATGATGGTAATAATCGGTTCATTGTAGAAACTGAGCACAAGTCACTTATGCAAAATGGGGAGACTGTGGATCAAATCAAAGCGGATCATATGAACTCAGTATTATTTTTAAGCGGAAGAACAACCTCGTGCGATCATGAGTAGACGACTGAAACTTGAAACTCAACGCACACAAAAATAGTACTCAAGACATACGTATACTGGGGGAATGTGAGCGCTCTGTCTATAACACAAGGGTCGTATTTAATAATTACATCATCAGCTGCTCTGAATCCGAATTGATAGTAAAATGGGAAGGAAAGTGTTTATAGCTTTGACTTTACGTCATTTTTACCACTTGTATTCTATGTGTTGTCTATCGGAAAAGGGACCAACATAAAAAACATGATGTGAGAAAAACGTTCTAGATCTCCTGATCAGTTATCATTAATGCATTCACAAAACAGCGCAAAACAAGAAAAGCGTTCGAGTTGTGCCATCATGAGCAAATCTCAAGAGCAAAGATTTCAATATTCAAGTTTATCCCAAGTTCAGTTTTCCCATAAGAATTACTAAAAAACTGCGACGAAAAAGCCGGGCCATGGAAGGGGTGAGTGTTCCTCCAATCCCTCGGTCACAGAACATTTTGTGTGCAAGTCTTCATCTCCCTTTGGCAACTGGTGAATGCCCTACGTCAATTACAGAAAAAATAACTGTAGTGGGAGTTTCGCTGTTTATTAATTTCCCTGATTTTCAACTGCTAAACAACCCGTATCTGAGTCGTATATTTTTCGTATCATTATCAGCATCCTCAGGCTTTTCTTTCCTGTGTCTCGCTAAAAATTTTCCACTGATCTGTTCTCAAACCGTGCTCTCAACCATTACAGTATCGTCAAATGTTCACGAAATGTCAGAAGTGCAATTAGAACTAGTGTCACCGATTTTTCCAGAGCGCTTCAGTTATACCAAAGATATTAAATTAAACAATTAAATGAGATAAATTTCCTCTTAACTCGTATTAAAGTAGTGTTAAAGCAACATAAGAAAAGAACGTGCACCTCGTTTGGCACTTGAAGAACAAACAATTCCAACGGTAGTACCTTAAGATGACCGTGAATATATGAAAATTTCTTATTTCAAAACTTATACAGCGACACTAATCCGGCATTGTCGAATACTCTTTAAACAGTCCAACCTTATCGACAAGTCGGTTTTTTGTTAAAAGCAAACTTAATTAAACATGATGATAAAACGTTCTCTGGTTAAAATTCGACTGCCAGGACCTACAGCCTTCAATGGGTGAAAGCGAAATGAAAGGTGATATAAATTAAATTCGGAAAAAAATGTGTGAAGATTACAAAGCGACCATGAAATTTACAAATTTGAAAAGAATGTAGCTCTGTCCAGGACGGAGGACGCGGATTAGACTGTCCAAAAACAAGAGTATGAGAAACAGATAGACGGTGAGTGATCACAAGTTCTCAGTAGCACTAGTTAATGACCGCTAATTTGGTATCTCGTTTACTTAAATGCCTCGACTCGTTTGGCAACTGACGAGGTAAAGCGGCCAATATGGGAAGTAATTTATTAGATGCCACCCTTTTTGATCGGATATGGTCATTAAATTTATTGATTTCTCTGTAACATTTCAACCTCTTTCGGAGCAATGAAAGTGAAGGCATACGAATCTAGTACGAGCACTTCAAGGGTGTACTTATAAATTCAGTATGCTGTGCATTCAACAAGACGCTGAGATATAAATATTCGTTCAGTAGCGACCAAACTGTCGAGAATTTTCGTTGCCAAAAACATTGGAGATTCCCACCTGAAATGTTTTCTAAACGATTCGCAGGAGGGGAAATACAGTCCTTTTTGACATATCAGTCACTTATTGAAGACCTGGGTCAGTGATTTGCCAATTAAGCTCTCGGTAAGAGAAACTTAGTACGTTTCAGTAGGTTTATTTTTGCAATTTTTCGCACTAAAAGTTCAGCTAACAAATTCAAGGTAAGAAATTAATAGTTGGACGGGATGAGGATACTATCAATTTCTGAGAGCTAAAATAATCAAGTTGCCATTGGTTAAATCAAACTAAGGTTATTCGTGTATACCAGTTTCCCCACTTTTACCCATATAGTATGCGACTATGCCTCAATCGATGAGAATGCATGAAGAATCGAATACATATTTCAGTCGTACTAACCGAATTCGAGGTCTATATTG
>NC_090877.1:45751075-45756075 GCF_036669935.1 Montipora foliosa | reverse complement strand
TAGAGCTTTTGAATTGGACGTTTTAAGCGAGTCTTGCGGAGAGAATTATCTACTGTTACCACTTCTCTGCTGCGCGCACAACGTTGTCTTGTCCCTAACAGTTTCTCTACTTTCCCCATTCTCCACTGTTGTCTGGGTGTCTTGTCAGCATAGATGTGCACAACGTCGCCTACTTGAATTGTTCTTCTTGGTTCACCTCCCTTGAGTTTCTGGTACTCGCGGATACCTGTAAGATATTCTTTCTTCCATCGATTTCTGAAATGGGTGAGAAGACCGTCTAAATATCTCTCTCGTCTAGGCAAAGTGTTTACAGGTACTGTGATGGCAGGAGATTGATCTAGAAGTCGACGACCAATTACAAGATGAGAAGGCGAGAGTGGAGTTTCTGTTAGCTCATCGTAGACATAGGTCAATGGCCTAGAATTCAAAACGCCTTCAGTTTCGATCAACACTGACTCTAACTCTTCATAACTCAACTTCGCATTTCCGAGCACTTTCTTGAGACACCTTTTCACAAGTTTCACACAGATTTCGAAGAATCCGCCCCACCAGCTGGCTGTGGGTACATTGAATTTCCAGTCAATGTTCCGATCAAGAGCAAACTTCTTAACCTTTGCATCTCGGAAAGTTTTCCCGTTGTCTGAAATGAACAGGGTCGTAGTCCTCTTCTACCGAAGAATCGCTTCAGCACTCTTAAGAACGAATTGGCGGAGAGGTCTGGCGTAAGTTCAAGGTGCAAAGCTCTTGTACTAGCACATGTAAACAGAGCAATGTAACACTTGTGCATTTCTGGCCACCTTGGATAAGTATATATTACTTCACGTACAAATTTTTGGTCCGGCAAAGTCCACACCTACTTTAGAGAAAGCCATTTCCTCTGAAACTCGGAATGCAGGTAGTGGTGGAGTAGGTGGAGAGCTGTAGGCTCTTCCTTGTAATTTCTTGCACGTAACACACTTGGAAAGTACATCCTTAACAGCTTGCCTTCCTTTGATTATCCAGAATTGTGATCGGATTTCAGTAAGAGTTTTTCTCCAACTCCATTGTGATTCACGTTTTCGTGGGACTGCATGATCACGAGCTTAGTGAAATGCTGCTTTCTAGATAACAGAATGGGATGTTTTGTTGAGTATGGAAGTGAAGACTTCTGGATTCGTCCCTTTGCATCGCAGAAGTCCGTTGGCATCCTTAAAGACTCCTAACTGTTCCCAAGTCGAACTTGATTTCTCCTTTCTTCAAGTTTGGCTTGAACGTCTTTGTACCAGAGTTTCGTAGCAATATTCTGATCCTCCATACTGATGTCAGTTATTTCTATCTTCCTCTTGAGCTTCTGGATGTGTTTATGGACCTCGACTTCGTCTCGTCTCGGTCTCGTCTCGGTCCATAAACACGCAAAAAAAGAACTTGGCCAATATCCAGTCATCTTGACCTCACGCTTGGTCAATAACCCATACTTATTATACTTATTATACTTAGGATCGAAATTCTCCAATCACAATTAGCTATTTTAACAACTTGTTTCCTCAGAAGGACGTCTCTGAAGCTGCCCAATCAAAACATGACGACTTCTATCCACTTAGTGCTATAAAATTCACACAAACCACCTACACCTGCTTCCCTTCGTTTATTTCAGGAGGGGTTAGTTAGTATCTGTCTATCGTTAGAATCTCTCGACTCCTGTCTCGTGTTGCTATCGCACACCCACTAAAATTCGGTCATTCCTGGTCGTTTTATTCCTACTCGTTTAGAACCAAACAACTACCTCCTAAATGTCAACACCAGTAAATGATCACGCAAACGAAGCCAATGGCGAGAAATAATATTTCAACTGAATAGCTTGAAATAAAATTTGCGCGAAATCTCTCTCTTTAAAAAAGTTAAAGAAATATAAGGGCCGTTTATACGAGAGAATATAAAACGCGAACAGCCCATATAAATGATGCAAAATCTACGTTCACAGCTTTTTCAAGCCCCGGCTTATCCTGGCCTGGGAGTTTATACTCGTATAAATAGTTCCTTTCGCGTATTATGTACGCCGCGTCCAGAGTAAGCCGCGGCTTATTTTCTCTCGTATAAACGACCCTATTGTTGTTTTCTCAAGTTAACAATAACTTCATTTTACACAAGAGTGACTATACTGAAATCTTTTTCTGACCTTAATTAAAAACGATCGCCAGCTGTAATCATTTGCCAGAACGATCATGCCTACAAATTCCTGTCATCTTTATTTAATGCGTATTAAATTTCAACTCACTTATGCAAATTAGTTAAACTCGAATACTACACAGCACAATGAATCACAACAGTTGAAACATCTCACAAAAACCTTTTCCAGCATGAAATTTATTGAAACTAACTAAATATTTACTATTGGAGACAAAAAAAACCCTTTCTATTCCAATTCCGTGCGTGCAAACAAGAAACAATCCGTCTCACAAACCATACGATATGCAAATAAATATATTTTTCAGTTCAAGATTGAACTCTTTCCTAAAGAACCTTTTCCAAAGCACAAAATAGACAACAACCTTTCTTTCCAATAATTCTTCACTGTCACATTTTCAATTATTTTTTTACCTGAAAACTGTACAGCTTGACTGCAAATTAAATGCCAATTGCCAGACAAATGAGATGACACTTCGGTAAACACTGTGATACATTCAAGACATTCGATTCCTTTTACACCTATACTCAATTTCCCACTTACTGTCAGTGTTCTACATACCAGCACAGTTTATAAAATAAGATTAGAAACAAGACACACTTTCTCATATCCGACCGCAATTGTTCTCGAAGACCATCCCTCGTCGCTTTTAAGATTCCAGATATTTATTTTCCCCGCCTGTTTCGTTATTCCAATTGACGTTCCATTCTTGATCTCATAAAGGTATATTTTAGTTCCAGCTCCCAGCCGAGGGATTTCCGGTTATCCGGGACATTATATCTACCCGTACGTACTTAGCAAGACGAGGCCCTGTGAGATGCCTCTTTTGTCGCTAGCGCACATCGGGAGTACAAGCTCTTAACCAGCTACACTAAAGTCGCGTGATTCGACCCTCCTCCTCCCCATGCCTACCACAGGACTAGGTCATGCCTTTCTTGTTCTATTTTTGTGGGTAATCCCTCAGGCGGGTAATCCCTCACCTTTGCTGGGAACTGCTTACTTGTTTACGCCCTAGTTTCTCACTTTGTATATTCGATAAGAGAATAAACGGCCACGCCACAAGCGCGGCCAAATTATCACCAACTAGGTGTCACTTATTCTCGCTGTTCCCAGCAAACCGAGCTTCGCCAATACTGCGCACTAACGCTGAAATATCCAGCTTTTAGAATCAGAGAGCATAAAGGTATATTTTTTCCACTAAAACGACATCCCCGTTACCACGACTTTCGACGCCATTGCGGGTTTAATAATTAAACGTTCATCTGTGTGCACCAAGGAAATCTACGTATTTCCCCAGCCCCCTCAAACCTAACAAAATACACAGACAAGACTCTATGCACAAAGCCACTACTTAGCAGGGGAGTGACAGGCAAGACTTTTACCGACACGGAAAAAAAAAATAAAAAAAACACGAAACTAAACACAGATTCCAACTGGTTTGCCATACTGGCAAGCCAGTAATGATCAATAACAGGACAGACGCATGAAAAAATTGACATCAATTTGTTAAAGTGCAACTGATAGTCATAATCGAATGATAATTAAAAATAATAGTATAATGATTTATTACCGACTTCTGGGAGCTGAAATTATCTCTACTTTTATGGTCGCTCATACATTTAATATAAGACGATTTTTATTACACAGGATTGCGTGTTCACCAAGAACTTCTCTGATACAGCTCTTCATGTGGCCTGGACTGGTTCTCTTCGAGTTACAGGCTGCACGGGTTGCTGTAAACGCTGGTACTTCACTTTCAACGGTGCTGAATGCTCGGCTCCCCTTCCTATCGATGGTATTGTTTACTTAGCTTTGGCGGGTCAAGATCCTTATCGCGTCCGCCATATTGAAGGGCACTGCAACAATATTCACAAGGGAAGGGTGCGCGTTGGATTCTGGGTCGGCAATTGTGCTGGATATGGAAATGCTGATGCCTACACAGGTTGGAATGCAGTGTCCCGAATCTTTGTTGAGGAAGTTCCTAAACCTCAAGCTTAGATAACGACATAAAAGCTTCAGTCAGGCAAAAGCCCTTTAAAGGGACATAAATCATTTAAATGTAGAGTTAAGTAGACATTAATATCATCGTGGATATCGGCCACCTTCGTATATTGGGGCTGCTTTTGATTGGAATAAAATTCTGCTGAATAAAAAGCCGGATTACAAAACATAGTTTCCTCCGAGTATAATTATTGTTCTCTTGACTTTCTGTTTATGTTTTTCTACATTCTTTTTCACAATGTGTAGTCAGGCGAGAATGAACTTTTCCCACTCTTTTCAAAGTCAAAGTTTTCAGATTCGTCAAGAAACGTGCACGTGATACCTAACACAGAGGTCATTTTGTTACATCATTCAGAACAGCAAAGCCACTAAGTCTTTTATTTCACCGCGTCATTACAACTGACCAATCAAGCGCTTTTCTTTAAAAAAAACATTAAAAGCAAGGTAAACGCACCATAAAACCATCCCGGTGTTGCCAACACATCACGCATGCGCACAGCCATTTCACCCGGTTAATTGGTAGCCATGGACATGCGTGATGTGTTGGCCATACCGGGTTGGTGTTGCGGTGTGTTCAACTTGCTTTTAATGCTTCTTTCTTTAAACATCCACGCAGTATGATCACTCGCTAAAAGTACATTGAAACAAAGTTATCATTGGAAGAGGCCCATGAATGAGGATATAATATTCTCTTCTTACCTCATTCTCCGACGCCGAAGTCCGTATCCGGTGAATAAAGGGATCATCGGAACTTTCCCGATATCTACAAGAGAAAATTGATAAGTTCGAGGATCACTTCTCCCTTTCATCTATAGCTCTATAGCTATAGGCCTAC
>NC_090877.1:45711075-45746075 GCF_036669935.1 Montipora foliosa | reverse complement strand
AAAGGTTTCTTCTGAGTTGGCCTGGTATACCACAAAATAGAGTTGCATATTAAATGATACCGTAACGGAATATTTTTCAATACTTAAAGGCTACTTTTACACTCAGATTAGCTAGAAGGCTGTGACATAACAACCAATGAACAAAGTAGCATTGAGAAGGAAGAGGGATATGGGCTTAAAGCACCGCCAAATACATAACAAGTTACGCGGACTAGTGGCAAAAGTAATTTAAAATTTGTACAAGTGCAGCTGTAAAGTTTCGGTTGGTATAACTCTATAGTGTCAAGAAAAAGTAAATTAAACCTGTGTAAAAGTCTTTTGTGTGTCCATAAAAGAGGACATCTTTTCTGTCATACCAGTTAATGTGTGGCTTGGCGTACCAAAGACCCTTCTCCAAACTAGTGACTACAAAGCGGTACTCAGTATAATTACATAAACTATGTGCAGTCAGAAATATGCATGGAAGGCTTGGATGCCCTGGATTACCAGGTCGTGACGGAAGAGATTTCTTTGAAGGGGCCAAGAAGACCAAGGACAACCTGGTAACCCAGGGATCTCCAGGGGCAACCCGTTCTCGCCATTGCATTCGCTTCACGACAAGACAAAGCTAAACAATTTAAAATCAAAATTTAGCCCTACATTATTAATCTAGCTTAGGCCTAATTACTCTTCAGCAGCGATATTCTATGATAGTTTTATTTTTTTTGGAAAGGCGGTGTCTTGATCTTCAGTGGTAAAGCGAAAAGAAACGGTTCCTATAGACATGATAGAGTTCAAATTCAATCCACGGATATGATATATTATTCCCTTACCTAGTTACATTCTCTACCAAAATTCCTGGGACGCAGAGTCCAAAAATTACGATAATAGTGAATTCAAATCAAATTAGCAATTCAGGATAATCGCGAATTCATGGGTGAGAATGTGTTGCCTGAAGTAATGGATCCTGGATGGAGAAAGTGGCGTCAAGGATCTTCCCGGTTAAAAAGGAGAAAGAGAGAGAGAGAGGAGAGACTGGGGCAAGTACAGCTTCAAGTGTGATGGCTATTAAGAACTGGAAGGAGTGATCCTTGAACGTAAACGATGCCAAAGATAATGGCCTGATTACGGTGAGCAACAGATTGCCTTTTTATGACAGAGATGACAAGTTCATATCATTGGTAAACAGTCGCTCGAGAAAGTTTCAATATGCAAAACACAAATGCAAATCGTTTCCAGAAAGAGGACATTTTTCGAGAAGTAAACGGATGTGTTAATCAGCTGAAGGAGACTTTGATTTCTTCAGTTCAAGTTCTGTTTGCCACAGAAGGAAAGGGTAACTGTTCGAGGTAAAAAAAGAAGCATTTTACAGCTGGCTTAAAATTTAAACGGATCACTTTTGCTAAAACTCACATTGTAATGTTCATTTTGTATCCCTTATATTCATCTTTTCTGGGAGGTCTTTTTTCATTAAATTAGTGACATCAATAGAGCGAGTTTCGTAAAACCAAAACCAAAGTAATTACTTTGGCCAATAAAAAGGACGGAGACAATCCAGTTAACCAATCAAATCTCGACGTAATTACACGTAACCGATACAAAGCGCGGTAAAATATGCAAGCGCAAGCCACAATCGGTTTGGTTTCATTTCTGATTGGTTGAAAAAGTGGGGCGAGAACTTTGAACCAATCACTGAGTGAAGCAATGCAAAACCAAAGCAATTCGCTAATTACTTTCGACACTCAATTGAAAACTGTTCTAATTATAATGATAATGACATTAGGGACCCTTAGATCAGAGGACGAGGATGACTACGAGTATGAGTTTTCCTTACTGAGCATGCGCACTTAAAAAATTGTCGACCTCTAAACCTTACATACATATACATGCATAACCTTTATCAACGTGTCTAATCGTTCTAGCGCCACAAGGCACTAATTGGGGACACCTTTAAAACAAATTACATCATCAAATTAGACTAATTACTACTATGAAACATATAAAAAACCGGAAATTAACACTATTCAAGCTAAATACACTTTTACACAATAGAACTAGTTGTATATCAAAACGTAAAACTAAATGCGTATATGAGCTCGGACGCTAAGATAAATAAGTAAATATGCGCACGTCCAGTTAACAGGAGCATAAGCGGCATTCCCTCCCACATCCTTCAAGAATTGATGTTATATCTTTTTTATGTATCATTGTCCTAAAAGCTGCCAAATTTCTAATATTTCTAATATTTATGCGCATGCTCAATAGGGAAAACTCGTACTCCTAGGCTTAGTCGTCCTCGTCCTCCGAATTAAAGCGGGTCTCTACGACGACAACAACGACGACGATGATGATGATCCAGTCTCGACTTCTGGGATGTTGAAATTATCTCCTTAGAAACGTTAAAGTGTCTTTACCTTTATGGCCGCTCATACATTTATAATAAAATTGATTTTTGATACAGCTCTTCATATGGCCTGGGCTGGTATATACTTTCCGAGTTTATGGCTGCACGAAATGCTGTAAACGCTGGTACTTGACTTTGAACAGTGCTGACTACTCGGCTGAATCATTGCTCGGCTCCCGTCCTTATTGATGATTTCTTCCCCAAATTAACGATTATCTTTAATTCCTAATTTGCTTTGAATTTACTATTATCATCCATTTAGGACACTGTACCCCAGGACATGTCGTAGAAGAGAAAATAAGGAAAACAAAATCATATCCGTGAATTAGATCTGAATGCAGAGTTTCAACTCATGAGAACTGCTTCCTTCCGCTTCAACACTGAAGATCAAGACACCGCGCTTTAAAAAAAAAACTATTTATTTAGGTCTCCCATAGAATATCATTGATGAGGAGTAATTAGGCCTAAGCTAGATTAATTAGGCGTTATTCGTAAGTTTTGACTTTAAAATGTTTAGCTTTGTCGTGAAATTTGGTAACATACCTTTTGCAGTTTTTAATATTGTTTATTGCCGAGTGATAATACAGCATTATCAAATAGTGTTTAAAATATTGTCCCTGAGCAGCTGGTGGTGTGGTGGTCAAGTGGTTAGGTGACAAAAATTCTAGGTTCCAGTCCTATATCCATACACTCGGGTTGTCTTTTAAAAATGAAATAATCATTTCCCATAATCCACATTCTGATCAGCTTTCAATCTTCTAAATTAACGATAGTTCGCTATTTTCGCAAATCCCATAATATAGTTCATTTTGGGGGGTTATTTGAATTAAAACAATTGATATCCATTTCACTGACGCATGATACAATCCCAAGTGTTATTAACTTGTATTGCTTTTATGTAAACCCCCCTCCCCCACCCCCTCAAAAAAAACATATTGCATTATGGGAATAGGACAGTAGTTTATAGTAAATTCTGAGCACATAACGAACTAGCGATAACCGTTAATTCAAAGGTAAAGAATGGATCATTCTCTTTCCCAGATCCCATCGTTTTCTTTCTCGTGCGAAGGCCCCACCGCCTAAGAGAAACGATAGCATCTGGGAACAAGAATGGAAAATATGTGAGCACTGAAAATAAAACTTGTGGACAAGTATCTTGAAAGTTAACTCGGTCTCGTATTCTGATGTTTGAAATACGATTAACTTTCGTCATTTCTCATTCTCAAAGAAAATTTAAAATGAAAATTATCCATTGCCGCGAACTTTTGTTTCATCTTCTTACAGCTTTTCCGGGATTTACAGCGTCTATTTTTCCATGGAGCTTGGACTTAACAATGCCACATATCTCCCACTTACTACTTTTAATTTGGCAAAAAAAGTTTTTTTTTTGTAAATCCATTCCAACGGGAAACACAATAGTTCATTTTGCACCACCTCTGGTATATCGTTGTCAAAAATATGTGCCTACAGAGCACAGTAGGCGTGAAGTTTGGTATTTCCCTTCGTTTTTCGTAGTACATTTACTTCCGTATCAAGAGTGTTAACTTGTTATGAATGTTTCTTGTCCGAAGTCCATCCTTGTTTCTTCATACTGATCTATTTTTATGCTATGAGACTCGCTGAACTCAACTGACTTTTATGAATTGTTTTTTGTAGGCGCTAAGACTTTGATCTCAGGGGCGTGAACTCGTTAAATACTCAAAGAATGTTTCTTGTCCAAAGTCCATTGGACTCAGTCATACTGATCTATTTTGATGCTAGGAAAGGCTGAACCCCACTCACTCTTCTGAGTTGTTCGTGAGCGTCGGATCTTCTACAGTGATTTGTTTGATTGAGAAGGTACGAAGATTAAGGAAACGTACACTCACAGGTAGTCTCAGGTATGACGTTTTGTATCTCTTGTTTTTCAGTGTTCCTAAAGAGCTCTAGCTCACCTCAGTTATAACATCGTCTTTTTCTCTACAGTGATTTGTTTGATCGAGAAGGTACGAAAATTAAGGAAACGTACACTCACGGGTAGTCTCAGGTATGACGTTTTATATCTCTTGTTTTCAGTGTTCCTAAAGAGCTCTAACTCACCTCAGTTACAACATGGTCTTTTTCTCGAAACAGCCTTGCTTGTCGTTTCCTTCAGAACCAAGGAATCGATAGTGTTTGCATAACGTAAGGGAAGTATCACGTGGATAATTCTCGTGGACTACCGAAACTGCAATTTATCGTTTTCCTAATGCGAAGGATCATGATTTAACATGTAAGACTTATGACTAGCCGACAAGGTTCTTGTGAGAGTCAGACACTTGATAAAATTAACCTAAAAATAAACGGTGCATGCGCGTCGCTGCCAGATTAAGAACTCTGCGAAGGTTTTCGATTACGTCATACAGAAATGGTGTCCGTGTCCCGCTGCTAGCGTGTAACACCTGATCAAACACAAGCACCGCGCGTGCTTTGATGTTCAGACAGCAAATCTACTCCAGTTCACATTCATTTTCACGGCAAGTTGAGCTTTAGGAGCTTTTACTCCTCGATCAATGATTACACCTGAAGTCAGCTGACTTCCTGTCGAAACACATCGTATTCTTTCATTGTTGGCGAGAGATTTCGCAATTTCTTCTTCCATACGTCTTTCAATATATATAGCTTACTTGTAAGATTAAAAAAATAAACACACATTTGAAAGCCTTTGATAGGCTAATTAACGACGGCGCCTATTAATTAATATTGATAAATAAAGTGCACTTTCGGAAAGACTATAAACCCTTTATTAGAGCTACATATTACGCAAAGACAACTTGAATCTCCTGGAAAATAGAACTCAGCTCAGTTGACAGTTATGGAAAAAAAACACTGTCAAGTTATTGGACTACGACACGTAGGCAATGCGTGCCTGCGTGCCTTTTTGTTAAAATATCCCGTATCTCTTCAATTCTCCCCCCCCCCAAATATCCCGTACCCCTATAATTTGTTACCTAAATATCCCGTATCCTGATAACCCCCAATAGGGCTTGGTTGTTTGCATTCACAAATTTCGTAACATTAATAATAAGAGTTTTTACAACAAACAACTTCAAATTAAATTACAGATTTATCTTTCTGGTAATCTCTCGCCATTTTCCGAAGCTTACCTATAACTGAAATTCACTGTAACTGGACAATTTGTGTTAACTGTTTTTGCGCATCCCACGGATACGCCCTAATAGGCGTCTTGTTAATGTTAGATCAGAACCAGAAGCGGTTGAAAATCCCGTTCTAACCTCTTGTATGGATTTGTTTCCGGTTGTTTTAGGTTCAAGTCTACCACGCCTTGTAAATAGTCTACTGATTGCCTCCTTTGGGTATCCATCCCCACCAAAATTCAAACTTGTTGTTCTTAAGTCCAATCCTTCAATTCGAGCATTCTCTTTTGCAATTTAAACTCGCAGTTGTTAAATTCAGACAAACAATGACGTATTGAATGTCTGAATTGCCGAATTGAATGTTTGGATTGCCAAATTGAATGAACAAAAGAATAAAGAGAACATAACAATACCTAATCAACAACGCCTAATCAGAATGACATTGAATTGGTTCTTTTGTCTTCTACCACTTTGGTCCGGTACATGCATATGAAGGTCTACTTAAGGTTTGGGCTTAAGAACAACAAGGGGATGGATACCTATAGCCTTCTACCAGTTGGGGTTGTTAATCATGTTTCTGTTAAGTTTGAATTGTTTCTTTTAGGTTATTACAAAATGGTGTGATTGTGAACAGCTTGATGGCCAAGTGAACTTCCACAATAAACAAAGCATTTCCTTTTTTTTTTTTTTTTTTTTTTACATAACACTATATCGCTATACTCTCAAAGGGAAAAAAACATGGGAAAATTGAAATTATCGCAACCATTGCAGATGCGGGTAATGCAAAACGTCTATTTGGATCTTACTTCAATTTGCTCTTTTCCCACAGAATATCAGACAGAAGAAATAACCTCTATTCTCATCAAAATGTCTTGGATCTTGCTGACGCTACTTTTCATGTCACTTCCGTATAAGAGTTTTGCAGCGGGGGATAACAATACTGGTGACCCGTCTTGCAATGACAACGTAAGCGAATAATTATACCAACTAAACCATTTTGAATGAAATAAAAACAAACATTATGACATGATCATAATGTCATTTTATCTCAAGGCTTGTCATAGCTGAATTAAATGCCAATTTAAGTTTCTCAGCTGGATTGTGGGGCGTGGACATTCTCTGACAACCAGTGCAGCCAATAAAAAAAGAATAGTTCGGATAACAGCAAGTTCAGTATATCGTGCGTTCCTTCTCGCCTTCGTTCTCATCGTTCTTATCGTGTTAAAATCCTGAAGCTTTCCCAGTGTACTACAAGAAATGTTTTGCCGACGTCACACAGCCATGCTAAACTTACTTCCACTTTCTCTAGATCTCAAACTCAAAGACTTGGTCTTTTTTTTATAAATGCCTTTACTGTAGTACTGATTTAGATGTCCTGAACTACGTATCTTTTGTTTGTTACGGTCGTACAAGACAAAGTGCTAAAAGTCCTTTAATCTACGCACTCCTCTTTGCAAAACATCTACTTCACGGGCCGTACTTTAAAAGAATAGTTAATTTAAAAGGGAACCTCCACTAATTAAAAACAAGAAGACAACTTTAAACCACAGAACATAATGTGTACAATCCAAATTGTTCAAACTTTTTCCAATTAAGGCTTTTGTACCAGAAAAAAATTAAGTTCAAACACGCTTGCATTGGCTTTCAAACTGCTAACGTTTGAATTTATGGTGGGATTTAGCTCTTGGATAATTATACAATGTTTCTTTTATTCAGTACACACACATCAAGTTAATATAAACTCCATTTTTTTAAAAATGTTCATCACCGCTGTTTGTATTTTATTCTTAAATGGAAAGGTTTCTTCAGCTGTAACGTCAAGCTAATGTGCTTACAATTTTAAGAGTAATCAATCAACATATAGATAAAGATATCAGTAAGTTTTGTTTGCTTTTCCATCCAGCAATCCTCGTCGATTTGCCGTTGTGGTATTCCCGGCATGCATGGCAAGCCTGGATCCCCAGGATTCCCAGGCCGAGATGGACGGGACGGCCGTGACGGGTTAAAAGGGGATCAGGGACAAACTGGAGCGGGTGGTGTCCAGGGTCCTCCTGGTCAAAAAGGAGAGCGAGGAGAGACTGAGGCAAGTGGAGCTTCAGGTGTGATGCCCTTCAAGAACTGGAAGGAGTGCGCCTGGAAAAAGGAAGATGGCAGAGATAATGGCCTGATTAAGGTGAGCTGGGCAACGGAATACACAAACCATTAGTCTGTAAGCAGGCTCTAGTGTTTGAGAGTTTTGAAGCAAGCAACCGTGGACAATCTTCCTGTCGGTGTGCGTTGGATCAGTGGCTTGAGTTGATCGGCGTAATTGCAAGTTGAGAAGCTAAATATTTTGAGGAACAGCCCATACAACGTAGATTTGATTTTAGTGGTGTACTGTATTCCGGCTGGCCAAACCAGCCTTCTTCAAGTACAATGAGATTTTACATTGGATTGCTTCTATGTACATATATATGGTAAATGGATGTTGACCTAATACTGGAAAAATGTGATAAAATATGGTAGTTACAACAAATTTGAATTCAAATACTAAGAGTAACGGAAAAATAATGGAAGTGACTCTAAATAATAAACTGAAATCTAATACGTTTCTTCGGGGATATTAAGACCGTTAGGATCAATTGCCTTGCCTTTTGAAATTAAAAAAGCTTCCCTGGCCTTACGGATCGAGTTGGAAAATATTTTTTCTTTAAGGAATTAGATGAATGTCCTTATAAATGTTGTAGGGAGATGTGACTGAGGAAATGTTCTGCGACTGTAGTAGCTTTGGATTTGGTGTTAGCGTTATCTAAAGTACGGCGGTGTTCATTAAAACGGTCTTTAAACGTCGTTTAGTTTCTCCTATGTACTGTAGATGTCATATGTTACATTGAATCATGTAGATAAGGTTTTTAGTTTCGTAAGTTATGTGGGAATTAATAGAGCGTGTTTCGCCAGTAGAGAAGAATGTGTAGTTGGTTAGTCCGTGGAAAATGTGAGGACAGGTAGCGCAGTTTTTGCCACAGCGAAAAGAACCGGAAGGAAGTGCGGAATTAGAATGAGTTACATTAGGGGACAGTTTAGCTGTTACCAGCACTTCTCGAAGGTTAGGGGATCGTCTGAAAGCCACAACTGGTACATGTAGGGAAGCAGTTTTGCAGCGGTCAGAGGAAAGAAGTAGATTGTAGTGTTTTTTTTTATTACGTTAAAGCTGGAAGGATCGAAGTGATGGATTATAGGTCGTTATGAAAGGTATGCGTTCAGGTTTGTTTATCTGTTTAGCTTGTAGGGTATGTATGCTGGAAATATCCGCGGAGCGTTGTATTTGTTTAGTAACAAAGTCGCGTTTGTAACCTCGTTTCATAAGGTATGTCGTTAGTTCAGTAGTGCAAATCTTGAACGTTTCGTCTGTAGAACAAATTCGTCGTAGGCGGAGTGCTAGGCTAAAATTAAGGGATGGCTTTTTTGTGTGTAGAGGATGACGAGAAGAATAAAGTAAATGTAGGTGATTGTCCGTAGGTTTCGTGTATAGGTCTGTATTTATGCTTCCGTCCCTAGTAAGTGAGACGTTAACGTTAAGGAAAGGATCATCGGTCGGAGAGTGTGAGCTGGTGAATTTTATGGTAGGGTTAATGCTAATGAGATATAGTCGATGAACATTTTTAGGTTTTCGGGACTTTCAGTCCAGATCATAAAATTCTCATTGATGTATCTCAACCAAGTATGGGGTTGAAATGAGGCGTCCTTAAAGCATTTTTTTCGAAATACCCAAAAAAGCTTAGCAAAAGAGTGGGCTATTGAAGGTAGTGGCTATCATTAAAAATGAAGTTATTCATGGTGAGAATCACGCGGATGAGGTCGTAAATAGTGCCAGTAGGGATGATGGTGTTGTAAGGATCAGTGCGTAAAAAATAATCACAAGCATTAATACCTTCATTATGTGGAATATTGGTGTATAAAAATGAGACGTCAAGTGTTACTAATAATGAATTAGAGGGTAATTTGCCAATGGTAAGGAGTTTATTGAGAAAATCATAAGTGTCTTTAACATAAGAAGGTAGTTTGTGGACAAGAGGTTGAAGATGATGGTCAACAAAGTGGGATATGCGTTCAGTGGGATGACTATTGTAAAAACGTCCTGGTTTTACGTCAATCTCGTACCCAGAGTCCTCGGGCTTTTTGGCCAGCGGGTGAGCGCCCGGAGAGACTCTGGGATAATCGACTCCATTTTCCCAGAAAACGTGGGTTCCGGTCTTATGACGTATGGTTGAGTTTAAACGGAAGCAGAAAA
Source organism: Montipora foliosa (assembly GCF_036669935.1). Lineage (NCBI taxonomy): Eukaryota > Metazoa > Cnidaria > Anthozoa > Scleractinia > Acroporidae > Montipora > Montipora foliosa. The sequence continues at coordinate 45,736,306 of NC_090877.1, read as the reverse complement.
GAGAAAACCGTTAACAGTAGAAATGGCGGGTTGAAAGTGTTCGAGAAACAAGAATTTTAGCCTTACACACTATGAAACTGGAGAAATGATCATTCGCTTGCTGTAAGAGCAAATGAAGATGAAACCTCTGACACTTTCGGTGAGTGTATTTTTGGTGTTTCAGCGTACATTCCATCGTTCAGAATGCAATGAGAATGCCATCGTGCAAGCAACACGATCGACAAATTTTTTGTGGAAACGACTCAAATGTCCTCTTCTTCTACAATTTGATGTTTCCGTAATTCTGAATGCTTCGACAAGACCTTATTCCACGGATTTCTCCTCAAAGAGACGGATATAATGTTTCCCACGGTACTTTTGCAACAGCAACAGTAATCACTTTTTAGCAGCGTGAGAAAATTCCCGTGCGTTATAAGACATAGTTCAAACCTCGTCGTTTTATTATTTTTGTGATTTATATATTTCTGAGGAAGAAAAAATCAAACAGCACTGAAACTAGTTTTAGATTTTGAATGTCCCTCCAAATTCTGGGGCTTCCGAATTACTTACCGACTTCCTGTCGGACTGCCATTGCTACGCAATCGGCCAATCAAAAATATAGTTCAAATCGATTATCCCAGAGTCTCTCCGGGCGCTCACCCGCTGGCCAAGAAGCCCGAGGACTCTGGGTACGAGATTGGTTTTACGTTAGATTGTATGAGGTATTGTTTTGTCTTCTCGTCAATGAGGTCGTCAGTGTACATTCTGTTTACGTATATGATTCAATGTAACAGATACCATCTACAGTACATAGGAGATACTAAACGAAGTTTAAAAGGCCGTTTTCTGAAATAAATTTAACATGTTTGTTGGAGTTTTACCATTATTGATATCATACATTAAAGTTGATACCGATTCATAATAAAGAAAAGTTATTGGTAGCACGTTTGCTTCAAGAAATAAAGGAATTGTATGTTCATGCCAGTCTGTGAAGTACAATAAGCGAAGAGCCCTTTTCCGAAGAATTAAAATTTTATTAAGATAAGTCTTGCATGCCTGGCCCCAGGCAGCAAGACCGTAGGTTAGATAAGGATGAACTAGTGACTTTCGAGTTATAGAGTGGCGTAGCTTTGCAATCAGCCCAACGTTTTTACTAATTTTTGTGACAATAGAATCAATGTGGTATTTCCAACTGGAGAAAGATTCTGATCAGTGAAAAACGCCCAGATATTTTATATAAATTAGACTCGAGACGAACATATTTATTCTTTTCATTATCAAACATGCAAAGTTTTGGTTGATGAGCAAGTCGCTTTTGGTAAGGATGAAATATTACAAAGTTGGATTTTTTTATATTTAGAGTTAGTTTATTGGCTGTTAGCCAGTTATGAGGTTTTTAAGTTGATTATTGACTGTTGTTTCCAGATCTTTCAAATTTTTGTCCGCATAGAGAATGTTAGTGTCATCTGCAAAGAGGTAAAACCTTAATTTATTTGAGCATCTGTGGATGTCATTGACATATAGCAAGAAAAGCAATGACCCAAGAACTGATCCTTGAGGAACTCTACATCCAACAATGGCTTTATCTGATATATAATGATCTACTTGCGTTGTTTGGGTGCGATTTTTGAGATATGAGGAGAACCAACTGTTAATTATTCCACAAAAGCCATAGTGATTAAGCTTATCAAGCAAGACGTCGTGATCGACGGTATCGAAAGCTCTTTAAAGATCAATGAATACTCCACAAGATAACAGACGCTGATTCATGTTTGACTGTATATCGTTTACGATATCAAGTATTGCATGTTGGGTAGAATGCCCCTTATGAAAACGGTATTGTAAGGAATTCAAAAGATCATGTTTTTCTATATAATTTGAAAGTAAAGAAATGGGTCTATAGTTGTTTGCGTCTGTATCATCATCACCCTTGAACACAGGTGTAATTTTAGCCATTTTGAGCTTTGATGGATAAGTCCCTTATCTCATTAACTCTTGAGATGAGCTCCTGAATTTGTTTCTCAGCTTCCTCTTTAAAGCGGATGAAGTCGTCATATTGGCCTGATATGAATTCAATTGAATGCGCTTTACCTGGTGACAATTCCCGTTCACCGTGTAGGCCATGTTGATTCTTTGACAAGTCGTCAGAAACATTCTGCAGTTTGTTCTTTAGTTCTTCGATTTCATTACGCAAAGCTTGATTTTCCTTTCGTAGTTTTTCAGTACCCGTCATACTGGAAGGTTTCCAGAATATGTAGGTTTAGGATAAAGAGAATTAGTGAATTGTGATCGGAGCACAAAATACACGTCTGCACAGCTCAGTGCCTCGTGTATCACATAATACGAGATGATGTCACGGTTTGACTGCTGTCCATTTTGGCCGACATTCCCGCAACGTCGTACTCAGCAGAACGTTCGTTCAGCGGGCTGCAGCGGTTGAAGACTTACCTTCGTAACACCATAGGGCAGCATAGACTCAATAGCCTCGCTATCATCTGTATTGAGTGCGCCTACGGAAATCAAGTCATTATCAACTGTATGGACAAGATGATTGACATTTTCGGAAAACGCCATGGAAGGAAGAACTTTTTTTTTCTTTTAATACGTTTTAGATTACATTAAGACTGTTGATAGAATTGAGTATGCAAGCTCTCAATTAAACTGTTTTTCCAATGATAGCAGTTTCATTAGATGCGAAAATGGTGAACGTTTGCGATTGCCTCCCGATTTCAAACCTCACGCTTTCGGGCAATGCGTAATTTTTTTCGGGCAAGAAAGTAACCGCTCCACCCCCCCCCCCCCCCCCCCCCTTCAAGTCCAAAGGTGCCCGTACGCCTATGTTTTTTCTTAATGCTTTGCTTGACTATATTAGCCCAAAATAGTATAGTGATTTATTACCGACTACCGATTGTCGAAGCTGAAATTATCTCTAATTTTATGGCCGCTCACACATTTAATATAAGACGATTTTTATTACACAGGATTGCGTGTTCACCAAGAACTTCTCTGATACAGCTCTTCATGTGGCCTGGACTGGTACTTTGCGAGTTTATGGCTGCACTAATTGCTGTAAACGCTGGTACTTCACTTTCAACGGTGCTGAATGCTCGGCTCCCCTCCCTATTGATGGTGTTGTGTACTTACGCTTGGCGGGTCAAGAACCTCTCCGCGTCCGCCATATTGAAGGGCACTGCAACAACATTCACAAGGGAAAGGTGCGAGTGGGATTCTGGGTCGGCAATTGTCCTAGCTATGGAAATGCTGATGCCGAGACAGGTTGGAATGCAGTGTCCCGAATCTTTGTTGAGGAAGTTCCTAAACCTCAAGCTTAGATATCAACAAAAAGCTTCAGTCCGGCAAAAGCTCTGTAAAGGGACATAAATCATTTAAATCTATAGTTAAATAAGTATACATTAATATCATCGTGGATAACGGCCACCTTCGTATATTGGGGCTGCTTTTGATTGGAATAAAATTCTGCTGAATAAAAAGCCGGATTACAAATTAAAGTTTCCTCTGAGTATGATTCTTGTTCTCTTGAATTTCTGTGTATGTTTTTCTTCATATTGATTTTTTCACAATGTGTAGTCAGGAGAGCTTTTCCCACTCTTCTCAAAGTCAAAGTTTGGAGATTCGTCAAAAAATGTGATATCTACCACAAAGGCCATTTTTGTCACTTCATGCAGAACAGCAAAATCGCCAAGTCTTAAGGCTGGTTTTCACAAGCGACGGAGTCGGAGTCGGGGTCGTAATCAGAAGCGCAGAGCGATACGATGTTAGTGAAAATCAAACTGTGGGAGTCGGAAGCAGAATACCGATTCCCCTTATTATTCCGTCGCTTACGATCCAGTGAAAACTGCATTGTCGGAGTTGCAAGCAGAAGAGGAAGAATAAACCAGTCCCGAAGCTTGATTCCAATCATTGTGATTGGTTGGTTCTTTCACTTCTGCTTCCGACTCCAACAATCTAGTTTTCACTGGAGCATAAGCGACCGAGTCATAACCGGTGTCGGAAGAAAATTGAAACGTTCTGATTCTTCTGACTCTGATTCCGTCGAGCTTAAACTCCGACTCCGTCGCTAGTGAAAACCAGCCTTTACGTTTCACCGCGTCATTACAACTGAGAAATCAGGTGGTTTTTCTTTTCTTAAAATAGCTGCTCAGTATGACCACACGCTAAAAGTAAATCGCTTGAAAAGTTATCATTGGAAGATACCATATAAGGCGGATATGTTTTCTTACCTCATCCTCTCTTGGTGTAGTAAAATCGACTTTTGACCTCCATTATATTTGTTGCACGAGGATAAAATTGAAGGAATCACAAAAACTGGCAGGTAGTGAGCTGACTGGAAGAGCAATTAATGCGGAGCTTGTTTAACACTACAGCTGAACACGAAATGTTAATAAACATGGCAACCCAAAAATTCCCATTATCAGCTGAATGTTTCGGTTATTAACTTGTCAGATTTTCAGTTCTTTGTTAGCAAACGCACCAGGAATTTCTCTGCGCTATCGGTTAAAAACAGAAATATTGAGTTGATTCAAAGTTGACCACTAACACACCCATAGTTTGCATTTTCCGTCCTCCCAGTCCAGAAATGATTTAAGGCACTTTTTAATAATGAAGAGCAATTGAAAATCCGGAATTCAGACTGTGGCATAGAAAACCGATATTCAATAACGAAAAACTTTAAGATATGTCTAGAAATGCACATAATTTGATGCACGACGATTGCAGCATGCCGTGAGCGTCACGAAGTGTCCCCTTGCTCTTCACTTTAACATCACCCGCGCTTCCGGGATGACATATACGTTATTCGGTTATAAGAGACAATTGCTTAAATTATCGTGATAAGTTGGAGGATAACTTCTCATGACCCGAACTACAACTATATACTAGATCCTGAGTAGGACAAACCATAGGCAGTTATTTACTTCAAAGCGTTTTCTGACCGAGCGGGGAATGAATTCCAAGAAACACGCAAGCAAATTACCCGCGCGAAAAAAAGGCTCGCTATGTGGTGTGCAGGGATGGCGCGGTGGTGAGAGCACTTGTCTCCCACCAATGAGACCCGGGTTCGACTCCTAGCCTCGACGTCATATGTGGGTTGAGTTTATTGGTTCACTACTCTGCATCGAGAGGTTTTTCCCCTTGCCTAAAAAACCAACATTTGACTTGATTTGCGTTTGTCAATTTCAGTTTACAGTGTCTTGAATTAGTCCTCCTCCAGCCCTAGAAAGACTAGGCAGTGATAAAGTTCCTTACCTTTCCTTTTAGCTAAAATCGCGAAAACCGGAAAGTAGGTGACGTTCCCTGATTTTTTATATACAATCAAGATTCGTCATTTCGCATTCTCAAAAGAAATTTCAAAGAAAATTATCCGGTGAACTCTTATCTTATACATCTTTTCAATAAGTAGCTTAAGTTGTACCAGATATTTTTTCCACATATTACTTATTACGCTAATGAATTTGAAATTGCTATCAAATTGGTTTTAGAGATATTTATTGAAAAGTGAGTTTTAAAGGATCTTAATGCAGTGCCATACAGTTGCCATGGCAACACCCAAGGCCTTGAAGATACCCTTAATTACCCTACAATAGTTTAATGTACAGATATTAAACTGTGACGTTGCCTTTCTGATAGGATTTAATCTTTTAACGTTGTGCACCCACTGCTAATTGCAGAAACCGTTTCGATCCTCCATGATGACAACATTTTTGGGGGGAAAAGGTTTGAAAGCAACAAAATGATTGGGAAGAAGATAAAGTAAAAGTGATAGTGAAATATGCCATGATAAATCGATCAAATTAAATGTTATCGGACTCTATAATCAGAATTTAGAGCGTCTATTTTTCCATCGAGCTTGGACTTTAAAATGCTACAAATCGCCACCATTTGTACTTTTGCCAAAACAAGTTCTCCTTGAATTTGTGTTGTCTCACTTTGTTGTGAGCACTGAATGATCTTTGATGGGCCGGAGAGCTCATTTGAGGACAGCAGAAAATCTTAGGGATTCTCAAGGAAAAAACAAACGGCTCAAAATTGAGGTTTAGCGGTCGTGAATACAGGAAAATATTGCCAGCAAGCGTTGCTTCTATTATCATGATTTTCTGTCATTGAACATGAAGGAGTTCACGAGTTGTCAAACAGAGAGGAGTTGCACACAAAATGTTCAGTGATCGATTGGCGTAGAATGGAAATTTACCTATTTATTTATTTCGGATACAAACGCTTTCATTGAAAAAAGTTCAAACAATTTTGATTGTAACTGAATAATTACGTTGTGTGGTGTTAAGTTTATCTTAAAGTTTGTGTTTTAGTGGAGTTTCCCTTTAAACTGATGGCAGCCGTTAGTCAGTTATTAATAAAAATTGAGTTGATTCTAAGTTGACCGCGCTAATATATAACACACCCATAGTTTGCTTTTTCCTTCCTTCTAGTCCAGAAATGGTTCAAGGTATCGGCTCTTGCTCAAAATATTTAGCTTCTAGTGTTTGGCTTTCGCATTCAAGCACTACTCTCTTTCTGGTAATGAAGTTCTAAATCTAATAACATTTTGTTCCAAAGTTAATAAATTCTTAAGAGTGACATTAGGCCTTAAAAGTATTGACGTCATGCTAACGTCATTAAAAACTGGATGGAATGCGCATGGAACGTGAACAATGGCAAAGATTATGACCTGATTATGATTAGAATCAAATTGCTTTTTTGATAGCATGGAAGACAAGTCTATATCGTTGGTAAACAGTCGCTCAAGAAAGTTCAGTTTTAATGTGCAAAACACATGTGCACGTCATTTTCTGGAAGAGGACATTTCTCGTGAAGTAAACAGATGTGTTAATCTGCTTAGGAGAATTAAATTTCTTCATTTGAATAAATAATTTTGGATAGATCAAGCAATTGAGTATTTGCCACAGAGAGAAAAGGAAAACTATTCGAAGTAAAACCTTTGATTCCGACCTTTCTTCAAATTTAGAGGGATTTGTTGTGGCTAAAACTTACACTTCAGGGTTTGTTTGGTGATCCCTTATTTTTATCTTTTCTGGAATTTCATTTTTTCCAAATGCTTTGCATAACGATATTAGCGCAACTAATAATCATAATAAAATGATAATAGAAATAATAGTATAGTGATTTATTACCGATTTCTGGGAGCTGAAATGATGCATTTTCGGAGTTGCAAGTAGAAGCGGAAGAATAAACCAATCACGATGCTCGATTCCAGTCATTGTGATTGGTTGGTTCTTCCACTTTTGCTTCCGACTCCAACAATCTAGTTTACACTGGAGCATAAGCGACACGGAGTCAATCGGTGTCGGAAGAAAATGGAAACGTTCTGATTCTTCTGACTATGATTCCGTCGAGCTTAAAATCCGACTCCGTCGCTAGTGAAAACCAGCCTTTAAGTATCACCACGTCATTAGAACTGATAAATCAGGTGTTTTTTTTTCTAAAAATAGCCGCTCAGTATGACCACAAGCTAAAAGTAGATCCCTTGAAAAATTATCATTGAAAGATACCATATAAGGCGGATATATTTTCTCACCTCATCCTCTCTTGGTGTAGTAAAATCGACTTTTGACCTCCATTATATTTGTTGCACGAGGATAAAATTGAAGGAATCAAAAACTGGCAGGGAGTTGAGTTGACTAACAAAGCGATTAATGCGGAGCTTGTTTAACACTACAGCTGAACACGAAATGTTAATAGACATGGCAACCAAAAATTTTATTATCAGCTGAATGTTTCGGTTATTAATTTGTCAGCTTTTCAGTTCTTTGTTAGCAAACGTACCAGGAATTTCTCTGCGCTATCGGTTAAAAACAGAAATATTGAGTTGATTCAAAGTTGACCATAAACACACCCATAGTTTGCGTTTTCCCTCCTCCCAGTCCAGAAATGATTTTAGGCACTTTTTAATAATGAAGAGGAATTGAAAATCCGGAAATCAGACTGTGGCATAGAAAACCGATGTCAATAACGAGAAACTTTAAGATATGTCTAGAAATGCACATAATTTGATGCAAGCGTCACGAAGTGTCCCCTTACTCTTCTTCTCAACTTCAACATCAGCCGTGTCTGGAATGACATATACTTTATTTACCGGAATGGAGGTCCGTCCTTAGGGGAAAAAACCTTGCCCGAGGTCTCGAGAACGGTAAATAAAGGGATCCCGTTAAAGCCACCTAGATTTTTCAGGTATTTATAGGAGACAAATGAAATGAATATATAGTGTCTCATTCGTCTATAAGAGACAATTGCCTGAGTTGGACAAACCATAGGCAGTTATCCACTTCAAAGCGTTTTCTGACCGAGCGGGGAATGGATTCCAAGAAACACGCAAGCAAATTACCCGCGCGAAAAAAAAAGGATTGCTATGTGGAGTGCAGGGATGGCGCGGTGGTGAGAGCACTTGTCTCCCAACGATGAGACCCGGGTTTGACTCCTAGCCTCGGCGTCATATGTGGGTTGAGTTTGTTGGTTCACAACTCTTCACCGAGAGGTTTGTCTCCGGATAATCCGGTTTTCCCCTTGCCTCAAAAACCAACATTTGACTTGATTTGCGTTTATTGTCAATTTCAGTTTACAGTGTCTTCAATTAGTGGTCCAGCGCTAGAACGACTAGGCAGTGAAATAAAGTTCCTTTCCTTTTCTTTTAGCTAAAATGGCGAAAACCGGAAAGTAGGTGACGTTCCCTGACTTTTGATATACAATCAAGATTCGTCATTTTGCATTCTCAAAAGAAAATTCAAAGAAAATTATCCGGTGGAACTCTTATCTTAACATTTTTCTTACATCTTTTCAATAAGTAGCTTAAGTTGTATCAGATATTTTTTCCATATATTACTTATTACGATAATGAATTTGAAATTGTAATCAAATTGGTTTTAGAGATATTTATTGAAAAGTGAGTTTTAAAGGATCTTAATGCAGTGCCATACAGTTGCCATGGCAACAACCAAGGCCTTGAAGACACCCTTCATTACTCTACAATAGTTTAATGTACAGATATTAAACTGTGACGTTGCCTTTCTGATAGGATTTAATCTTTTAACGTTGTGCACCCACTGCTAATTACAGAAACCGTTTCGATGCTCCATGATGACAACATTTTTGGGGGGGGAAGCTTTTGAAGGAACAAAATGATTGGGAAGAAGGTAGAGTAAAAGTGATAGTGAAATATGCCATGATAAATTGATCAAATTAAATGTTATCGGACTCTATAATCGGAATTTAGAGCGTCTATTTTTGCATCGAGCTTGGACTTTAAAATGCTACAAATCGCCACCATCTGTACTTTTGCCAAAACAAGTTCTCCTTGAATTTGTGTTGTCTCACTTCTGATATTTTGTGAGCACTAAATGATCTTTGATGGGCCGGAGAGCTCATTTGAGGACAGCGGAAAATCTTAGGGATCCTCCTGCAAGGAAAAAAACAACGGCTCCAAATAGAGGTTTAGCGGTCGTGAATACAGGAAAAAATTACTAGCAAGCGTTGCTTCAGTCTTTGATCATGATTTTCTGTCATTGAACATGAAGGGGTTCACGAGTTGTCACACAGAGAGGAGTTGCACACAAAATGTTCAGTGATCGATTGGCGTAGAGTGGAAATTTATCTATTTATTTATTTCGGATGCAAACGCTTTCATTGAAAAAAGCTCAAACAATTTTGATTGTAACTGAATAATTACGTTGTGTGGTGTTAAGTCAGTGGAGTTTCCTTTTAAACTAATGGCAGTCGTTAGTCAGTTATTAATAAAAATTGAGTTGATTCTAAGTTGACCGCTAATATATAACACACCCATAGTTTGCTTTTTCCTTCCTTCTAGTCCAGAAATGGTTCAAGGCATTTTCTTTAATGATGAACGGGAATTGAAATTCCGTGGCGCAGAAAACTGTGCGATATCGATGACGAGAAACTTTTGGCGACTGTAATTCTAAAGAACTGTCCAAAACATATTTGGTTTATAAATTCTTTCCTTGGAAGTCGATTTTTATAGAGCCTAAGAAGTTGGAAAAAGCGGCTGTTGAACTTCGGGAAAGGGCCGGTTTGATACTGGGTTGACAAATTATTCTTTCGTAATGGGTTTAAACCCAGGAGTTATATCATAATTAAGTGAAGTACGATCGTTCGGGTGAGTGTAGTCCTTAGTTTGGGGTGACAATGACTAAAACAGTTCCTCTCAGGACGACATTCACTCGGATGATCGTACTTCACTTAATTGTGAAACAATTATTTCAAAGGGATCGCTCATTGAGAATTGCGATGAAAGTAGGTTGTGAAGTCAAGCCGGTATCGAACACATTCTCCATCCTGGCTTCATCGTGGACAAACTGCAGGCAGTTTTCTGACCGCGCAGGGAATGGATCCAAAAATTACCTGCAAGAAAACAACGCCATCTCTTCTCCAAATTAACAATTATCGTTAATTCGTAATTTGCTTTGAATTTACCATTATCGTCAATTTAGGACACTGTACCCCAGGACTTGTGGTAGCAGAGAAAAGAAGGAAAATAAAATCATATCAGTGGATTGGATTGGAACCCGGAGTTTCAACTCTATGGGAACTTCTTCTTTCCGCTTTACCACTGAAGATCAAGACATTGCGCTCTTTAAAAAAATGTTTTTATTCACGCTTCATGTTCCATACAGTCTGATGGATATTGCTGGCAAAGCATTTCTCTGAGCGAGCTCCGTTTGGTGGGACACAAATGATACCACATATGTTTGGGATATTTGGCCAAGCCCTGATGGGCTAGGCCGTTTATTGAAAATCAGCATGGTAACCTAGGAAATACCCAAATATAGAAGACACGATCCCAGCAAAGGTGAGGGCACACACGCCACCCACAAGAAAGTAAAAATAGGAAGGGTGGGGAGGGAAAATTGATTTGACTCTGTTGAATCAGCCTCCGCCTAGCTTGCACAAATGGTTTATGATCTAGAGAAAATCCCGGATGTCAGGAATGCCGAAACTGCAACATGGGAAATAACTAACTAAGCATGTCACACTCGGCGTAAATCCATTTATTTCCTCTAGACAATAAATTTCTTAAGTCTCCCATTTAATAAATATCATTGCTAAAGGGTAATTAGGCCTAAGCTTGATTAATAAGGCGTACGCGCAAGCTTTGATTTTAAAATGTTTCGCTTTCTCGTGAAATTTGGTAACAGACCTTTTGCAGTGTTTAATATTGTTTGTTGCCGAGTGATAATACAGCATTATCAAATAGTGTTGAAAATATTGCTAGCGGTGTGGTGGTCGAGTGGTTAGGTGACGGGTCAAACAACATTTCCAAGTTCCAGGTCCTACGTGTATGTCCAAATTTAAAAAGTAAATTATGTTTTCCCCATAATCCATATCCAGCTTTCAATCTTCCAAATTAATGATAATTCGCTATTTTCGCAAATCCCACAATACAGTTCATTTTGGGGGGCTATTTGAATTAAAACAATGGATATCCAGTCCACTAAAGCATGATACAGTCCCAAGAGTAATTAGCTTGATCAGAAATAGAACGCAAACTGCGGTGACAAACATGAGGCTAAACAAGCGCATTGCTAACTTCTTACTAAACGAGCGCGAGGGCCGTACTGGGGAATATTGGCCCGAGGTCGTGGCAGTATGGACCGAGCGCAGCGAGGTCCGCATCCATACATACATTTTTATTAATCCTAGAAGTCTTAATTAATGATCTGTCTTACCTCTTTCAATTCTTTATCTACTGTAGACTCTTCTTCTATTTCTTCTGTAGTCATCGCTCGTGGCACCGCTGTGTTGGCTTCGAATCTGATGTATTCTTCTGCTATATTCCTAGGCTGTGGTTTTTCAGTCTTCGTGAGGCGTGTCAACGTATCTTCATTGTTCATTGACCCTGGCAAATACTTCACAGAGAATGAATATGGTTGTAACGGCAACACCTGTCGCCCAATTCTCGCAGAGGGCCTAGACCGCGCTGAGTAAATGAACTCCACAGGTTTGTGGTCCGTCCACAGTTCAATATCCAACCCATAAAGATACACATGAAACTTCTGACAGGTCCATACATAACCTCACATGATTTGGCTTAGGTACAACCCCAAAATCCCATGGAAGTTAAGCCATCAACCTTTTTAATGATGTCTACCTTTAATCATGCGTCACGTTTTCTCTCGATCTTTTCCTTTAAGCTAAATGCAGGCCGCCTCAAAGGTTGTGCAACTGGCTGGATCTGCTGATCGATATAAAGTTTCAGTTGAAAGTCCTTGAACTTTCCTATTCCTGTAAATATATCCTTGTATCTTCTGGTTATCTCACTGTAATCTGCCACAAGATTCAACGGGCCTTGTAATTTTAGGACTCCCAGCTCAATGGCTGATTCTCTTCCTAGTAGTGGTTCTTTTTACCCTTTGATAACGGTAAATTCAGCTGAAACACATTTGCTGCCTACTGTCAGATTTGCTATAAACGTTCCTATGACTTCAAGAGGTGTAACTGCACCATAAGCATGCAGCTTCTTTGCATCCTTTCGTGACACGCAATATGTTGCTTCTTCAATAGCTCCCACAATGCTGTACTAATGACATTTGCACCTGCTCCAGAATCAATGATCATTTTCACTGGGATACCCCTAATGTATACTGTGATCCTCCCTCCAATGACTGCAAAGACATACTCGTCTTCTTCCTCCTGACAATCTTGAGGCTGCATGTACCGAACCCGGGATCTACTCGAAACTTTTGTAAATTTGATTTTGCTTAAATTTGAAAACTGCCCCGGCTGAGAACATTTGGAGCACGTTTTTTTTCCTGGCCGGACACTGGGGATCTTTGGCAAAACGACCACGCCTACCACAATGATAACACTCGACCCCTCCTTGCGGCGCATTATCTCGACCATTCCGTCCGGGAATTCTATCATTGACTCGATTTACTGATCCCCTTGGTAGACTCACACTCTAGGTCGACCTTTTGACTGCCTCACAATTCCAGGTAATTTCTTGTGAGTTTTGAAGTGTGAGTGTCTGGAACGACACTTTGAGATAATTTGATCCTGGATCTAAGCTTCCATTTGATCTCCACAATCGAACTGCTGTGCTTTCCGCCGCAGTCGTACTGCAAACTGGTCAATTGCTTCATCTTCCCCTTGCACCATTTCTCTGAATAAATGTGGCTCGTGTGGAGTGTTCACTTGAGTGATCATGCGACGAAGTGTGGAGTTAACGCATGATCGTCATTCTGATACTCCTTTGCACCCCCTGTATCACGCAGAACATTATAAATATCTTGTATATCTGGTCCAACGCAATGAAGAAGCAATGATCACCTTTGCACTTTGTTATCATCTTTGTCGGGAATAATAATGAAACCTTTTCCCCCCAAGTACAGTTCAAAACTATGAAGCCATCGCTTCCACTCAGTGCCCACACTACTCGGATCACTATTGGCATGAAATGGTTGAATTCCCCCAATATCCAAATCTCTCAAATTCATTTTCTGTCACGAACGTTATTTACACCCTAGAAAGCATCCTCGTTGCCAGTTGTAGAATTCAGTGGACGTTTGAACTAAACTCATCGAATATCCGCACGCTCTCCATTTACCCCTCATGTCAACTAGCCCCGAATATCTTACATCATGTAAGTTACATGAAATATCCCACAGATCTAGGTACTGTATTAAAAACGATCTTAAAATAGCAAGAAAGCATTGACACTTGTTGATTGTTATTAATATAGTAACAACTTCTCAGTGCTAACGTTTGAATTCATAGAGGGTTTTAGCTCCTGGACATACAATGCTTCTTTTATTTTACAACGATAACATGTTTTTCCCGATGCAATATCAAAATTGTCCTATTCGATGTTGTGTCCAGTCGTTGTGATATGGTCGGCGATAGCTGAATGGTGATCTTTCACCGCTTGTGTTAAAGTGTTCAGTTTTTCTGTCATTTAATCTTCGTTTAGTCTTTGCAATGTAGAAATAGTCACAGTCCCAGAAGCTTGCTTTCTATATGACTTTTGACATTTGAGAGCGATAATTCATACAAGTGGTCTTTGTGATGAAAAAGTGATTTTATCTTAAGTTACCATGGACGAAGAATGAGAGTTGTAGGCTTTGACTTTTTTCATGACTTCATATTCTCTTTTTAGGACTTAAGACCCTAGCAAGTAATACGTCATCATTGCATAAATTGTTAACACAGCGGTCAAACGTCTGCGCATGTGCGAGCGGTGGAGTGGCGGAAAGGCTGCCAAAATGGCGGTGGGAGTTTGTGGGCTGAAGTTGTGACACTCAAGTCGCCTTACAGGAGTAAAAAACGATCACACAAGCGAGTAAGTCTGTACATATTCTTTTATTGAGACATACAGTAGCCTCATGTTCTAAGTGATGTCAAACAGTACATCAAACTAAAGCAATGACAGCTGATCGTACGATGTATTCGATTTGGTATTAAAGGTCTATAAATTATACTAAGGCACTCATGCACGAGAAGGCACAGCATTGGAAATCATTGTAAGTTACACGTAAAGAAAGGTGAAATGCCGTGTTCTTGTCGTGATCTGTGTAAATATTACATCATTCATATCATGCTTCAAGCTTACGTACAATTCTTGAGTTAAGTGCATAAGCATGTAGAAATACTGAATGCTCTCCTATTTTTTTCATTTTAAGTAAAGCAAAGTTCTTTCGAACTATCGTGTTTTATTTTGTTTAAGTCAGTGTAATGCTTCTGTGTAGTTGTATTGTTTTTTGTTTTGAAGTACCTGTTATTTCCAGAGATGTTCTCTTATCTGTTCCACACAAGAACTTCGCCGTTCTTCTTTTTGTAAGAAGTTTTAAGTAATGTTAATTTATCTTCTTTTGAAATTCGTTCTGTACTCTACACTGTACATGCAAAATAACTGGTCTTTAGTCACAGAAATATTACAAATGTAAGAGAAGATTTCTTGTTTACTTTTTGCCAGAACTGCTTAGCTTCTCTTCCTGGTATGTCAGACCTAGCAACTATGGAACCATGAGGGGAATGGAAGTGACTGTCAGGACAAACAGTTTTCCATCTTGAGCAACAAACCAGATGGTCACGTGGAACTGCTTTCAGGGATAAAATAGGATGCAATGTAGCACATTACAGTGAACATGCTAATTTATTACCAGATTTCTGGATTTCAAGATACTGAAATGTACATCTGCACTGTTCTCTGTATTATGCTCCACAATTGTTAAATTTGTGTAACCTTCTCATTCCCGAAAATGACCAATACAGCACAAGGCAGCAGATTGTATAGCAAACAAAGGAATAATTTTTATTACTATTATTTTCAACATTATTATTATTCTTTTGTAGTTGTTGTTATTATTATTATTATTTTTTTTTTTTTTTGTTGAAATGTCTCTTAATTTTAGACTCACTACAGATATGATTAAAATGAAGGGCTCAAGAAAGGAAATAAATAATATATTATTATTCATACTTCACCTGAACTGTTTGATTTGCTTCTGTTTATTGTATGCCCTCAGTTGTTGGCATTGTGCAGCAAGAGGACTAAAAAATGACTTGTGATGGTTTTTAAGACCTTTGGTGAAAATTTCTTACAGGTGACTTTTTGTGATACCACCTTTACATTAAAGTGTCCCTTCCTTTGCATATGCGTCACTTTCTCAACTTTAGAGTATCTGGTATGCGAACTGTCTGGGTGTTATGGAAATCATCCAGTAGTAACACCACAGATGTACCTTCCTAATAAAAGAAAATTAATAATCCATTGACAAACTAAATATTGCACAATGTGATGTTGAACTAATAAAGTTACTGACAAGCAAACAAAAGTAATTTATTTTAATATTCCATAGATTACAGTCAAATTCCCTTGAGCAATAAACTCTAAATTGTCTATCTTGAAAACAGTAATCTTATTTTAGCTCCGTATTCATCACTTAATATTATTTTATAATGTAATTGAATACACTCTCCCTAACATGTGAGTCTGAATGCTGCTCCCGTAAGTTCCTTTTGTGCCTGTCAATAGTTTGTGGTGCAACTGAGAAACCAAAGATGGGGCCATTGTTCAGGCCAGCTCTTGAAAGGCCATGCTGATGCATGTAGAGACCCAAGTCTTTTTGCAAAGGACATGTAATCTGTGATATATGCAGACATGAAAATTTATTTCAGATTTTTCAGATGTACTCTTTTATTGGTTTAAATTAATTCATGTTCGTGCACACCTGAAATATGCTATTATGTGAAGGAGGGCAACTGTTCTTTGTTCTTGGAGGTATCTTCTGTCTTCTGACAGTCTGGAGTCTTCCCGAAGTATTGTTTTAAAGACAGCATTAAACAATCCAGGTACTTGAAGCTCTGTAGACTTCCTCATGGCAGTCACTTCCTACAAGGGCAAACTACTACCGGTATTTTTATAATGACTACCAAGTGCCATCTGAAATCTTGCAATTAATTCTGCAATTGAAAGCTCTTAAATAATGATAATAAATTATAATAACAACAGTTCCAGTTTTACACTCTGACTTTTGCTAGAAGTAGTTGTTAGTAAATAAACAGGAGGGCAAAATACCTGTTTTCCTTCTCTTTTCCTTTCTACATATCTAACATGCCTTGGTTTGATTTAATCCAGATGGCCACTAACATAATTATTACTGGCTTACAGTCAAACCAAGTGAAGCGTACCCCTCAAGATTGCATTAATGAACTGATTATTTGAAACTTGAACCCGCTAGTCGTTTCAAGAATGCAATAATGAATTGATTATTCGAATATTGAACTCGCTCGTTCGATCCAAGAATACGGCTAACGGGTTCCGTTTCCAAAAAATCAATTCAGTATTGCATTCCAGAAAAGACTAGTAGGTTTGAAACCTACTAGTCGCAACAGTGAATTGATTTTTCGAAAACGGAAGCCGTTAGCGAATTTAGCCGTATTCTTGGATCGAGCGAGCGAGTTCAATATTCGAATAATCAATTCATTATTGCATTCTTGAATCGACTAGCGGGTTCAAGTTTCAAATAATCACTTCATTAATGCAATCTTAAGGGGTACGCTTCACTTGGTTTGACTGTAATTTATTTGGAAAAAATGAAATATGTAAAGGAAAGAGTTTGCAAGAGCCTTGAAAAATTAAAGCGATTTAATCGTTCTTATGATTTACTTTTGATTAAACATGTGAATGGAATGTAAGCAAATAAGATCGATTGGATATCACAGTTAGAAATAGATATATACACAACTAGACTTGCCTCTATTGATCAGTATTTTCACGACACTGTTCCTCTTCTCGTGAGCCCTCTGCATCCGATAACTGACATTTTCCTCGTTATTTATATATTTGTTTATGTTTTAACTTGTACAACGGGCTAACAGAAATAATCCGTAAAATGTCAGAGTTAAAAAGTATTCTACCTTCTGTTTGTTGGAGTCCTTTCTTTTCCGTGGAATGTATTTAACGTGATCTATAAAGCTTTTGTCGGCCTCAAGTTTGTATTTACAATACCAGTTTATTCCAGGTCTCTAATCTGGTAAGTTTTGTCCATCCTTTTCGAATATCTGGTAAAACCGTTCAGGGATAGGTATGAAGGACAGGAACATGGTTAAGGTTTGTTGTTTCGATGGATTTCATTTCTGTGCCGCAAACAAATCCACGATCCCGACGGAATCCCTCCAGCCCTTGCCAATGTTTTGTCAGCTGGTCTGAGCTAAGCCGAATAACTGCAATTTTCTTTTAATTTCTTTACGAGTTTTCCCTTCGTTTACCCACCGCTTGCCGTCAGCTTCCGGTGTTACGCATCGCATGATTAACAATAACAAATAAAAATATACTACACTGTCAGCTCGCAGCATGACGCCGTTTTTGAAGACGTAGAACTTTTTTGGTAAAGCTCAAAACAAAATGGTAAATCAACAGAGTACTGCTAATTTAATAAACTTTGTGTCTGGAAAGTCTCAAGTTTTCCTTTTACGTTCTCTTGTTTCCTTTTACAGATTTCTATGAACGTTTCAATTTTGTTTCGTAAATTTTGCGTTACACCGGTTGTTTCCAATGTTTTCCTTTAAAATTTTGCGCGGGAAATTGGCGCGCGGCTGGCAAAAAAAATATCCATTTGGGCATGCGTAGACGTTTGACCGCTGTGTTTAAATTGTTACGTCTGAATCAAAACAAAGTTGTATGAATTAATAGCTTTTCGCAATTTTACGTTTACTTGTCAACTGCAAAACAAAATTCAAGTGTCACAATGAAATGTTGGCTTGTATTTAAAAAAGCTAATTCCACACTGAGTTGGCGCGCTTTCTTTGTGGATTATCCTCGGTGGATGGGCAGCATTGACGAGAGAGTACAGCAATATTGGCGGGAATTGCACGCGTGCGAGTGTGTCGCCATGCCGCGAGAAGAATTGGGATAAGTACTCTTCGCCGCTCGTAAAATTTTCCGTCGCGGGTTTCACCGTCTTTTCGTTACCACTAAATACGTCTAAAATAGAAAACAACGAAGGGTATTTCACATTCTTGGTTTTGATTCTCTTCGCCGAAAAGTAGCAATTACCTTCGGCAGGCGGAAATACGTTTGCTCACAAATGAGAATGAATAATATTCATGTTGGACATCTTAAAATGTTAAAATCCGATTGCGACACGCTCGAAAAAACTATACGTCTTTCTGATTGAAACATCTTAGCGCTTTTTTTAATGAAAGTTAACTGAAAAGGAGACACCTACAAAACTGCTATTCACACAGTCTTTATCACTCTAAAACGAGTATAAATGGTCCTTCGACGTATCCAAAGAGGCACGAAATTCTAACCTGCTCGTGTTTATGAATAATTTTTAGTTCCAACTGAAGTTCTTTAGTTTTCTCACTTTTTTGCCCTTTTTGGAGGCCTTGGGTGCCAATTTTGAAGGTTTCCCTGGCTGAAAATATGATCAAGAAAAGAACTGAAGGTGCAAAACGCGAATGCGTCGTCAAATGGAAATCGAAATATTCATCATTGACAAGTTAAGGGACATTTTCAACCAGGTTGACTATGGCTTAAAACGTTACGATTCAAAGACCCAAATATTCATTGTTTTTTACGAAATCTCCATCGACTCGACCTTCGCTAGACTTATGCAAGAAGTAGACGATGTACAACGACAAAGAACAAAAGGAATGGAAGAGATATCTGAAGTCGGCGATGAAGCTTCGCATCTCAGTTTGGTATCAGTGGAAGTTGTCTCGTGTTTAATAGATTTGGGAGATGTAGTTCAGTCAGGTTCGTGTTTATGTTTACTTTTTTTTTCCAATTGTTACGGGAGTGCAGGGTTGGTGCTTTGATGAGAGAATTCGTTCTCGACCACTGTGACTCGGGTTCCATTCTCAGACTCACATGGGGGCTTAGTTTGTCCACTCATATTTTAATGCGGGTATTTCGGGGCTTTTCCCTTTCGATTTACCATCGTTTGAAGCAGTCTGCTTTGCAATTAATTTTCTCACATTTCCCCAATTAAAAAAGCTTTAGTCCTCGGTCAGTTTAGCTGTAGACATTTTTTTTAATACAAGGGCAAGGCTGTAGAATTTTGTATGGCTTCCCCCCAACATAGACCTTGTAAGTGTCGTAAAAGAAATTAACACTAGAAGAAAAAAGTCTTGCGTTCCAGTGGTTCACTGTGCAATTATCCGCATTTGAGTGACAAACATACAACACAATGCTTTACATAGCCTAACTTTTGAGAGTAAATATTTTTCCGAACTTTTGACTGATGGATAATCGGTTGTTAATTCGC
Organism: Montipora foliosa; assembly: GCF_036669935.1. Classification (NCBI taxonomy): domain Eukaryota; kingdom Metazoa; phylum Cnidaria; class Anthozoa; order Scleractinia; family Acroporidae; genus Montipora; species Montipora foliosa. The sequence goes on along the minus strand of NC_090877.1, from coordinate 45,716,576 downwards.
TTTACCTCCTGCCTTAAAATTAAATTTCCAAATCATTACAAAGTAAATACATATACGTACGTAGCAACATGAGATAAATGTATTCAACAAAAACCGCTTTTCTGCCCAAGACATATGTCACTTATTGCAACCCGAGAGACAAGATCACGCCAATCATTGGAAAGAGCCGCAAGGTGAAAACGCAGATCAATATAAGCGATTTCTAATGATCGAATCAAAGGGCTTGATCGTAGCATTACAGAGAGTATAAAACTATGCATATACTCGTATAATTCGTTTTCGGAAGATCGAGTCACAGTTGGTTATCGGCTCAGATTATCGCGGTAGGAAGGTTTATCAACACACCATAAAATTAACAAATCCACTCTGCTGCCGCATTTCATTTCTACGAAAGGCAAAGCCTTGAGTGTCGTCTCAAATCACGGAAACTTTATCCTACGAGGATTTCTTATTGTAAATCATCTCAATTTCAAATTTTCGACGGACACACTGCTTGATTTTGAAAATCGCAATGACGTTATTGTAAGCGTAGTAGTGTACTTAATGCAAACTTTGAATCACCTCCTGCCTCTCCAAAGACAAGTGTGGCTCTTTTTATGATATTTTTGACGCTGTAACTAGCACAGTTTTCGATAGTCAGATTTCAAGAGAATAAACAAAATTAATATTTGAGGGGAAAGAGATTTGTGCTGATAAAATACAACCGGAACTTTATTTTACTTTAAAAATAGTTAATTTTGTCCTCTCTCTCAACAAAACAAATCGAGAAGGCAATAAAAAGTAGTGGGCGGTAAAAAAATGCGAAATTTTCCACAACAAAGGAAGTACTTTCTCAAAAAGTATACAAGAATCGTCGAAGCTAAAAGTCGGTAGTAAATAAAAATATATCCATCTCATTCATTAATTAAAATAGACGTTCTCATTTGAAAAAATGATTTTGTTCCGAAAAAGTCTTCAGATGGGATGAGAAGATTTAACTTGATTCCTTCTTTGCGTACTAAACTATAATGATGGTAATAATCGGTTCATTGTAGAAACTGAGCACAAGTCACTTATGCAAAATGGGGAGACTGTGGATCAAATCAAAGCGGATCATATGAACTCAGTATTATTTTTAAGCGGAAGAACAACCTCGTGCGATCATGAGTAGACGACTGGAACTTCAAACTCAACGCACACAAAAATCGCACTCAAGACATACGTATACTGGGGGAATGTGAGCGCTCTGTCTATATTTAATAATTACATCATCAGTTGCTCTGAATCCGAATTGATAGTAAAATGGAAAGGAAAGTGTTTATAGCTTTGACTTTACTTCATTTTTACCACTTGTGTTCTATATGTTGTCTATCGGAAAAGGGACCAACATAAAAAACATGATGTGAGAAAAACGTTCTAGATCTCCTGATCAGTTATTATTAATGCATTCACAAAACAGAGCTAAACAAGAAAAGCGTTCGAGTTGTGCCATCATGAGCAAATCTCAAGAGCAAAGATTTCAATATTCAAGTTTATCCCAAGTTCAGTTTTCCCATAAGAATTACTAAAAACTGCGACGAAAAAGCCGGGCCATGGAAGGGGTGAGTGTTCCTCCAATGGCTCGGTCACTGAACATTTTGTGTGCAAGTCTTCATCTCCCTTTGGCAACTCGTGAATACCCTGCGTTCAATTACAGAAAAAATAATTGTGGTGGGAGTTTCGCTGTTTATTAATTTCCCCGATTTTCAACTGCTAAACAACCCCTATCTGAGTCGTAGATTTTTCGGATCATTATCAGCATCCTTTTCTTTCCTGCGTCTCGCTAAAAATTTTCCACTGATCTGTTCTCAAACCGTGCACTCAACCATTACAGTATCGTCCAATGTTTACGAAATGTCAGAAGTGCAATTAGAGTTAGTGTCACCGATTTTTCCAGAGCGCTTCAGTTATACCAAAGATATTAAATTAAGTAATTAAATGAGATAAATTCCCTCTTAACTCGTATTAAAGTAGTGTTAAAGCAACATAAGAAAAGAACTTGTATCTCGTTTGGCGCTTGAAGAACAAACAATTCCAACGGTACCTTAGATGATCGTGAATATATGAAAATTTCTTATTTCAAGACTTATACAGCGACACAAATCTGGCATTGTCGAATACTCTTTAAACAGTCCAACCTTATCGACTAGTCGGTTTTTTGTTAACAGCAAACGTAATTAAACGTAATAATAAAACGTTCTCTGGTCAAAAAGGAACCACCAGCTTTCGACTGCCAGGACCTACAGCCTTCAATGGGTGAAAGCGAAATGAAAGGTGATACAAATTAAATTCGGAAAAAAATGTGTGAAGATTACAAAGCGATCATGAAATTTACAAATTTGAAAAGAATGTAGCACTGTCCAGGACGGAGGACGCGGATTAGACTGTCCAAAAACAAGAGTAAGAGAAACAGATAGACGGTGAGTGATCACAAGTTCTCAGTAGCACTAGTTAATGACCGCTAATTTGGTATCTCGTTTACTTAAATGCCTCGACTCGTTTGGCAACTGACGAGGTCAAGCGGCCAATATGGGAAGTTAGTTATTAGATGCCACCCTTTTTGATCGGATATGGTCATTAAATTTATTGATTTCTTTGTAACATTTCAACCTCTTTCGGAGCAATGAAAGTGAAGGCATACGAATCTAGTGCGAGCACTTCAAGGCTGTACTTATAAATTCAGTATGTGCATTCAAAAAGACGCTGAGATATAAATATTCGTTCAGTAGCGGCCAAACTGTCGAGAATTTTCGTTGCCAAAAACATTGGAGATTCCTACCTGAAATGTTTTTTAAACGCTTCGCAGGAGGGGAAATACAGTCCTTTCTGACATCAGTCACTTATTGAAGTGACTTGCCAATTTAGCTCTCGGTAAGAGAAACGTAGTCCTTTTCACGGTAGGTTTATTTTTGCAATTTTTCGCACTAAAAGTTCAGCTAACAAATTCAAGGTAGGAAATTAATAGTTGGACGGGAAGAGGATACTATCAATTTCTGAGAGCTAAAATGATCAAGTTGCCATTGGTTAAATGAAACTAAGGTTACCCGTGTATACCAGTTTCCTCACTTTTACCCATATGGATGGTATGCCACTATGCCTCAATCGATGAGAATACATGAAGAATACATATCTCAGTCGTACTAACCGAACTCGAAGTCTGTATATTGTTAGTAACGGACCGAGATTTTTTTCGCTGAGATGAGCTAGGGCCATGAATCAACGGGGAAAAGCAAGTAGTCGTAACTTTATTGCAGTTAGTTAGTAAAGTGAGACAAATGATTACAGGAAGGGGGAATATTCTTTAGCTGTTATGCAAAAAAAGAAAAACAGGAATGAAATTTAACATTTTGTTTGACAGCTGAAACAATTCCGTTGATGGTAACGGATAACTCTTAATATTCTATCAACTAATGACTTAGCGGACTTGAAAAAGTAACAATATAAGTCAACAGAAGAGATTATAAAATTCGTTCTCCAACAAATGTTGTTATCAACTCCTGACTTTAAAATTGTTACGCAGGAACTTGAACAAACACAAAGCGAGTTTCCTTTGCGAATTCAGGTATGGTCTTCTCCCCCATTTTCTCATTCCACGGCGGTTAAAGTAATAAGGTTTTTAGCGTCTTTTTCTCGGCTGGGAGAAACACGAAACTAACATTTCTGTAGATATTGTTCTGGCAGATTAATTTAGATGAAAACTTTGGTCAAACAAGTTCATCTAATAAACGCCAGTATTTTTCTCTTTTTATGTAAAAAAATTTGATCGCATTGTCTCTGAAGTAAGAGATTATACCAGTAGCTTGGTTAATTAAAAAAAGCGAAAATTTCTGGAATTATAAATGGCGGAGATAACTAACTAAGGGAAAAACTCCAGATGCAACTATTCCGTGTTTTGATAGAAAACCGATTATTTTTTGCCTTAATGTTTAGCGAAACAAAAAGCGGAGTTGATTAACACTGCGCGCTGGGGTGTGGAAATATCTAAATGAAAAGCAAAAGCTTTGCATTTAATTTTAACTTATTAAGGTCCTCATCTATTTCATGGAAAAAAGTTATTAATTTTTGTTACTTTATTGTGTTCGTTACAGATCCCAGCGAAACGAAATGGTTCATTTTCGACGTAATTCAACCCCGGCCTTGGCGTTTTCACTTGTGTTTGCGATCCTAAGTTACTTTGCTGCAGCGAACAACAAGAGCAGCCAACAACCCAACAATGCGGTGAGCAAAAAGCAAACCGCTGGTTCAGTAGATACAAAACTAAATAACTTGTTTTCTCAGTTAGGGTTACATTGATAAAAATTAAAGAGTCACCTCAAAACAAAAGAGATTTTCCATGGGGAGGGGAGGGTGAAAGGGACACTGTGGGGCGTGGGTTGTCAGTAAGTGTGAAGAGGAGGTGTCACTCGTTTTGCATGATTAGAAATTAGATTTAGCCTTAACTGTGAATAATCAGGGAATTTATTTCTTCCTTTTTATTTTCTTTTAAACGAACAGCCTGCTTCCCTTTTCTATGGAGGCATTCCTGGAATGCATGGAAAGCCTGGGTCACCTGGGTTACCAGGCCGTGACGGAAGAGATGGTCGTGAAGGGGTCAAAGGAGACCAAGGACAACCCGGTAAGGCTGGACCCCAGGGACCTCGTGGGGTAGTGGGTCCTGCTGGTGCGAATGGAAAGGATGGCGCAAAGGGAGAACGCGGTGTCCAGGGCCCTCCCGGCCAAAAAGGAGAGCGAGGAGAGAGTGGTGCAAGTGGAGCTCCAGGTGTGATGGCTTTTAAGAACTGGAAGGAGTGCGCCTGGAAAATTAACGATGGCAAAGATAATGGCCTGATTAAGGTGAGCAACATATTATCTTTTTGGCAACAGAGAAGACATGTTTATATCGTTGGTAAACAGTCTCTGAAGAAAGCGAAACACATGTGCACGTCATTTCCTGGAAGAGGTCATTTCTCGTGAAGTAAACAGATAAATTAATCTGCTTAGTAGATATTAATTTCTTCTATTAAATATAAAAGAAAATGGATAGATTTAAGAGCTGATTATTTACTACAGAAAAAAAAAGGGAAGCAATCCGAGGTAGAACCTTTGATTCACTTTGCCTGAAATTTAGAAGGATATGCTTTTCCTAAAACTTACACTTCAAGGTTCTTTTAGTGATCTCTTATTTTATCTTTTCTGGATTTTTTTCTTATTGATTTGCATAATTATTTTTTTTACAATTACTGCAAAATTCTCGCGCGCTCATTGGCTAATTTTTATTGTCAATAGGCGGACAGACACATAAATTTATAATTTATGCGATATTGACAAGATATTGCATGAAATTGAAGTTTCCGCATTTTTGTCTCGCGTTCTTCGCTTGTTTTCACTTAATTTTGACCCCTCTGCCTTTTTGTTATTGTAAAAAACAAATTGATGTCAGTTTTTCATACGTCTGTCCTGTTATTGACAATGAATTTCGTCATAACATTGTCAACTGAGTAGTC
>NC_090877.1:45703575-45706075 GCF_036669935.1 Montipora foliosa | reverse complement strand
CTGAGGAATTCCATAGGCCTGTAGAATCTTCATGACGCACTTTCTGTCCACAGAGTCTAAGGCCTTCCTGAAATCAATAAAGACCATGACAGCAGGAAGGTTCTGGCTCCCTCTAGAAACCTACTTAGCATTAGTACTTTCTCAATCTCAGGTTGAATGCCAATGAGAATCTTCCTGTTCAGGGTTTTAGTAACCAGCAATGTTGGACAGATTGCTCTGTAGTTATTGGTGTCAGTGAGATCTTCTTTTTTCGGGTCTGACATAATGTCGGATTATTTCAAGTAGTTAGGCATAAAAAGTGTGTTTCAACATTCCAGTAGTAACATTGGTATGAACGGTGTGGAATCGATGTTTGTGCCTTGGAGAGAAAATTGAAAGTTAACATTATCGACAGGTGTTCCTCCTCGGACCCTTAAATATGGTAATTTCACCTCGATGTCATGCTTGTCCGGCCCGGGTTGGTCGAAGCATGGTTGGCGCTAACCAGCGTTAAATACCGTGGAAACCTATAGGTTTTGATACCTCTTATCCAACAGTTAGCACTAACCAGGCTTCGAGCAATCTTCCACAGGACAACAAGCGCAAAGGAATTTACCACTGAAAATGTAAAAAGCACTTGCAGGGCAAGTAGAGCCATTGTTTTTGCTCATTAACATTATTGTTTTGCTGTGCTCTCGTAGTCGTCGTCCTTGCTTATTTGAGTTTCCTATCATTATTTCTATGTCACCGATATTTCGAGAACTCTTTACTGTTGAAAGGTAATCTTGGAAAACGAAAGACACCTCAACAATTTTGTTTTGTTCTCTTTTCCATTTGGTTTTCTCCGGTCGACTTTTACAAATAGCTTCTCGTTCAATTAACTACCTTTGCCTTAGGTATACAGCTCTTTTTGTATCTTATAAGGTTGGCCTGTCAACAATGTGATAATCACACGCCAAATGTCACCTGCCAAGCGAAATGCAACTGCGTAGCGTTATTATTTTTACACGTCTTTGTTACAGCCAGCTACTATTCAGAAAATGGTCACTTTTAGAAAGCTATCTTCTGAGTTGGCCTGGTATACCACAAAATAGAGTTGCATATTAAATAATACGGAATATATGTTGCAATACTTAAAGGCTACTTTTACACTCAGATTAGCTAGAAGGCTGTGACATAACAACCAATGAACAGTAAGCACCGCCAAATACATAACAAGTTACGCGAACTGGTGGCAAAAGTAATTTAAAATTTGTACAAGTGCAGCTGTTAAGTTTCGGTTGGTAATAACTATATAGTGTCAAAAAAAAGTAAATTAAACCTGTGTAAAATCTTTTGTGTGTACATAAAAGAGGACATCTTTTCTGTCATACCAGTTAAAACATTCTTATAATGAAAAACGTAGTGGCTTGGCGTACCAAAGACCTTTCTCCAAACTAGTGACTACAAAACGGTACTCAGTATAATTACATAAACTATGTGCGGTCAGAAAAATGCATGAAAGGGTTGGATGCCCTGGGTTACCAGGCCGTGACGGAAGAGATTTCTTTCAAGGGGCCAAGAAGACCAAGAACAACCTGGTAACCCAGGGATCTCCTGGGGCAACCCGTTCTCGCCATTGAATTCGCGATTATCCTGAATTGTTAATTCCCTATTATCGTGAATTTAGAAGACTGAAAGCTTGATATGGCTTATGGGAAACGGTCATACATTGTTTGAAAAGACAACCTAAGTAAATGGACATAGGACTCGAAACTGGGCATGTGGATTAACCCGTCACTCAACCACTCGACCACCACACCGCTAACTTCTCACGGACAATATTTTAAACACCTTTTGATGATGCTGTATGATCACTCGCCAACAACATTAAACACTACAAAAGATCGGTTTGCAAACTTCACGACAAAGCGAAACATTTTAAAATCAAAGCTTAGCCCTAAATTATTAATCTAGCTTAGGCCTAATTACTCTTCAGAGGCGATATCCTATGATAGTTTCATTTTTTTTAGAAAGGCGGTGTCTTGATCTTCAGTGGTAAAGCGGAAAAAAACGGTTCCTATAGAGTTCAAATCCAGTCCACGGATATGATATATCATTTCCTTATCCTCTCTGCTACTAAAAGTCCTGAATTCAAATCAAATTAGCAATTCTGGATAATCGCGAATTCATGAGTGAGAACTTGTTGCCTGGGGTAATGGATCCTGGATGGCGTGAAGAGAGAACGTGGCGTCAAGGATCTTCCCGGTCGAAAAGGGGAGAGAGGAGAGACTGGGGCAAGTACAGCTTCAAGTGTGATGGCTATTAAGAACTGGAAGGAGTGCGCCTTGAACGTAAACGATGGCAAAGATAATGGCCTGATTAAGGTGAGCAACAGATTGCCTTTTTAATGACAGAGACGACAGGTTCATATCATTGGTAAACAGTCACGGCTCGAAAAAGGTTCGATGTGCAAAACACAAATGTAAATCGTTTCCATAAAGAGGACATTTTTCAAGAAGTAAACGGATGTGTTAATCAG
>NC_090877.1:45693575-45698575 GCF_036669935.1 Montipora foliosa | reverse complement strand
GGAAATGAAGATCTTAACAAGTGCCATTAAAATACAAAAGGAAATTTGGGGGTAACCACATATTTTTCCAAGATAATTCATGAATAATATTTGCAAAAAGCTTTAAAATACAAAGCAATGCATGGTGTTCTTTCTCAAATTGAAGCTTAATTATCTCTCAAAAATGCATGGTTACCCCCAATTTTCTTTTTGAATAACAAGACTACTTACTAAGATCTACTTTCTCCGGATAGTTTTAAACCGCGCAAAAATATCCCTGTATTAGTGAGCATCACCGATAGGAAACCCGAGTATCTCGAGATGCGCAGAACGTATGCGCAATAACAGTGGTAGCCACCGTCCTTAACAGTATATGCCAGAAGAAATGTTTTGTTTTTTTTTTGGTATATTAACTTAAAGCTTTCTTCATAGCTGTATCATCTACAGGCTCAATATGAACTCAGATAATGACCACCTCTCAGATGGCTTGATAGCTCAACTGGTAGAGTACTGATCTAGTATCGCACAGGGAGGGTTGGAATCCCATTCAAGCGTGAACTTTTCAGGCTTTAACTTCTTTCGCTGTGATGATCAATATTTCACTAGAAATCTCTAAAGCTGGTCAGATGCTCAGATGAAAATGCAGCCTATGCATGCAGAAGCAACCCAAACCCTGTGATGATGCAATTGACCAGCTTGCAGCATATTTCAGTTAAAAGAGCAAGTGCAGCGCATTAGCTCGGTCATGGGATCGAATCCCGTTCAAGGGATTTTTCAAGCTTACTTGCAACTGTTTAAGGTTCTCACTAGGTAACTGTGATGATCTTCCTTCATTTGTTGTTTTGTCTCAAAATCATTTCATCGATCTCTTTCGGGATACAACTTGAACTCGCAACTGAAGGTCATGACTTCTTAAGTGTAAAATGAACATTGCAGCTTGCCCTTGGATAAATAAATTGCACTTTCGGAAAGACTATAAACCCTTTATTAGAGCTACAAGTTACGCAAAGGCAACTTGAATCTCCTGGAAAACAAAACTCAGCTCAGTTCACAGTTATGGAAAGAAAACACTGTCAAGTTATTGGACTACGAGACGTACGCGATGCGTGCCTGCGCACGTGCCTTTTTGTTAAAATATCCCGTATCTCGTCAATTCTCCCCCCCCTCCCAAATATCCCCTATCCCTATAATTTGTTACCTAAATATCCGGTATCCTGATAACCCCCAAGAGGGCTTCGTTGTTTGCATTCACAAATTTCGTAACATTAGTAATAAGAGTTTTTACAACAAACAACTTCAAATTAAATTACAGATTTATCTTTCTGGTAATCTCTCGCCATTCTCCGAAGCTTACCCTTAGCTGAAGTTCACTGTAACTGGACAATTTGTGTTAACTGTTTTTGCGCATCCCACGGATACGCCCTTCTAGGCGTCTTGTTAATGTTAGATCAGCCAGAAGCAGTTGCAAGCAAGCTTGAAAAAATGCACCCAGGCCTTGAATGCGGATTCGATCACATTAGCGTAATTTTGTGCTAGACTTTCTCTGCCAACTGAAATATCCTCAACCAGCTGGGATGTAGGTCAATTGCAAGTTCAAGTTACATAACAGGTGAATGCTGAAATGATTTCAAGAATACTTGCGTGTTATTGAATTACGGAATGGACATGAAATGAAAGTTGGAAAAAATTATTTCTGTATATATGTCATTCCATTTAGCAGAGGTTGCCTGGTCCAGTGGTTAGGGCGTCGGGTTTGCATGCGGCTGACACAGATTCAAATCCCGTTTTAACCTCTGGTATGGATTTGTTTCCGGTTGTTCCAGGTTCAACTCTACCGCGCCTTGTAAATAGTCTACTGATTGCCTCATAAACTTGTTGTTCTTAAGTCCAATCCTTCAATTCAAGCATTCTCTCTTGCGTTGTTAAATTCAGACAAACAATGACGAATTCAATGTCTGAATTGCCGAATTGGATGTTTGAATTGCCAAATTGAATAAACAAAAGAACAACGAGAACATAACAATATCTAATCAACAACGCCAAATCAGAATAACAATGGTTCTTTTCTCTTCTACCACTTTGGTCCGGTACATAAAAGTCTACTTAAGGTTTGGGCTTAAGAACAAGTTTGAGTTTTGGTGGGGGTGGATACCTAAAGCCTCCTGCCAGTTTGAGGTTTCTTAATCATGTTTTTTTTTAGTTTGAATTGTTTCTTTCAGGTTATTAAAAATGGTGTCCCGTGAGCAGCTTGATGGCCAAGCGCACTTCCACAATAAACAAAGCATTTACTTTTTTTTTTTTTTTTACCGTAACATCTAGCGTATATCGCTATACTCTAAAAGGGAAAAATCATGGGAAAATTGAAATTATTGCAACCATTGCAGATGCAAGTAATGCAAAAAATCTATTTGGATCTTACTTCAATTTTCTCTTTTCCCACAGAATATCAGAGAGAAGAAATAACTTCTATCCTCATCAAAATGTCTTGGATCTTGCTGACGCTACTTTTCATGTCACTTTCGTATAAGTGTTTTGCAGCGGGGGATAACATTACTGGTGGCCCGTCTTGCAATGACAACGTAAGCAAATAATTATTCCAACTAAACCAAACATTATAACATGATGATAATGTCATTTTATCTCAAGGCTTGTCATAGCTGAATTAAACGCCATTTTAAGTTTCTCAGCTGGAGTATGGGGTGCGGACATTCTCTCACAACTAGCCAATAAAAAAGGAATAGTTCGGATAACAGCAAGTTCAGTATATCGTGCGTTCCTTCTCGCCTTCGTTCTCATCGTGTTAAAATCCTGAAGCTTTCCCAGTCCACTACAAAACATTTTTTGGCGACGTCACGCAGCCATGCTAGACTTACTTCCACTTTCTCTAGATCATGAACTCAAAGACTTGGTCTTTTTTTATATAAATGCCTTTACTGTAGTACTGATTTAGATTTGCTGAACTACGTATCTTTTGTTTGTTACGGTCGTACAAGACGAAGTACTAAAAGTCCTTTAATCTACGCACTCCTCTTTGCAAAACATCTACTTCACGGGCCGTACTTTAAAAGAATAGTTAATTTAAAAGGGAACCTCCACTAAAACAAGAAAACAACTTTAAACCACAGAACATAATGTTTACAACCCAAATTGTTCAAACTTTTTCCAATTAAGGCTTTTGTACCAGAAAAAAAATAATTTCAAACGCGCTTGCTTTGGCTTTCAAATTTCCCGGGTGCGGTCATATCGAATAATTGTGACGTGTCGTGGTTGCCCTATTGTTTCAGAACAAACGCTCGTTGTGTCAGAACAATAGGGCAACCACGCATGTCACAAAATTTGAAAGCCAAAGCAAGCGTTTTTGAAATTCATTCCATTCAGATACAAACGCTTTCATTGGAAAAAGTTTGAAAATTTTTAATTGTAAACATTATATTCTGCGGTTTAAGGTTATTTTTCTGTTTTAATGGAGGTTTCCTTTAAACTATGGAACTATGTTGGTAAGTTAGCACCCCCAACAAGTTTTCCCTCGCCTACCGCCGTTTTAACGTTTTGTCCACAAATTCAATGAAATCAATTACCCCTGCACGTGCACGCGAGTCCCTACGTTCCCATGCCACTCTTGATTTTTTTCAAACGAATGTTTGGGTATTTATTTCATTTTAATTTAGGTCTTATTCTAGGGGTGGTGCCTCGCATGAGACGTTAGTCCCGTTGCACTTTTCCCTTTTGGGTTTTGCTTCTTTCTTACTTTTTTTTTTCTCTTTTATTTATTTGCTTTTCGTCGTTTCGTGTGTATATTATATATTATAAGAGAAGTACCCAATAAAGCTAACAGAAAAAAAACACTCCTAACGCCTAACGTTTGAATTTATGGTGGGCTTTAGCTCTTGGATATACAAGGTTTCTTTTATTCAGTACACACATGTCAAGTTAATATAAACTGCATTTTTTTAAAAATGTTTATCACCGCTGTTTGTATTTTATTCTTAAATGGAAAGGTTTCTTCAGCTGTAACATCAAGCTAATGTGCTTGCAATTTTAAGAGTAATCAATCAACAGATAAAGACATCAGTAACTTTTGTTTGCTTTCCGATCCAGCAAGTCTCGTCGATTTGCCGCTGTGGTATTCCCGGCATGCATGGCAAGCCTGGATCCCCAGGATTCCCAGGCCGCGATGGACGGGACGGCCGTGACGGGTTAAAAGGGGATCAGGGACAAACTGGAGCGGCTGGTTTGCAGGGTCCTCCCGGTCAAAAAGGAGAGCGAGGAGAGACTGAGGCAAGTGGAGCTTCAGGTGTGATGCCCTTCAAGAACTGGAAGGAGTGTGCCTGGAAAAATATTGACGACGGCAGAGATCATGGCCTGATTAAGGTGAGCTGAGCAACGGAATACACAAACCATTAGATCTGTAAGCAGGCTCTAGTGTTTGAGAGTTTTGTAGCAAGTAACCGTGGACAATCTTCCTGTCGGTGTGCGTTGGATCAGTGGCTTGAGCTGATCGGCGTAATTGCAAGTTGAGAAGCTAAATATTTTGAGGAACAGCCGATACAATGTATAGATTTGATTTTAGTGGTGTACTGTATTTCGGCTGGCCAAACCAGCCTTCTTCAGGTACAATGAGAGTTTACATTGGATTGCTTCTATGTACATATATATAGTAAATGGATGTTGACGTAGTACTGGAAAAAATGTGATAAAATATGGTAGTTACAACAAATTGGAATTCAAATACTAAGAGTAACGGAAAAATAACGAAGTGACTGTAAATAATAAACTGAAATCTAATACATTTCTTCGTGGATATTAAGACCGATGGGATCAATTGCCTTGCCTTTTGAAATTAAAAAAGCTTCCCTGGCCTTACGGATCGAGTTGGAAAATATTTTTTTCCACAGGAATTAAAAGCATGTCCTTAGAAATGTTGTAGGGAGAGGAGACTGAGGAAATGTTCTGCGACTGTAGTAGGTTTGGATTTGGTGTTAGCGTTATCTAAAGTGCGGCGGTGTTCATTAAAACGGTCT
>NC_090877.1:45673575-45688575 GCF_036669935.1 Montipora foliosa | reverse complement strand
TGATCTTTGATGGTTTGAAAACATTAAGAGAGCTCAGCAAGAAAAAAAAAACAACAACTCAAAAAAGATGGGCATAGCAGTCGTGAATCCGAATAAATATATACCAGCAAGCGTTGCTTCCATGGTATTGATTTTTCTGTTATTGAACATTAAGGCATTCACGAGTTGTCAAAGAGAGAGGAGTTGCATACAAAATGTTCAGTGATCGATCAGTTGGAGAAAGTCAGCGATTTCATATTTTTTGGGTATTTTTTTTAGGGTAATTCTTGAAATGGTTTGCAACCAATCTCTAGAGACACAGACAACAATGCTGCAATGTACAAAGGCCGGTAGCGGAACAAAAGGAGGTAAAAATGTCGTCTCCGTCAGCCCTGTGTCTAATCGCAGGCTGTCAACAAAGATTAATCTCGGTCTCCCTCTGCTCTTTTGTCCATGTGTGGGCTCAAAAAGTACAAGGGCGTTAAGGATGATAACGATGAGCTTGACCATCTAGCCTCATTCTCCTCTAGATCTGTGCAACTTTGGAACTGACCTTTGGAAAGCTTCCATAGAACTCTGAGTTCCTCGTGCTCAAAACATACTGGTTGATAATAAGAGCCATCCGAAGCATTCTCGTGTAACATCCATCACTACTCTGCTGCCTTCACGGTGTCTGTCTCAATATCATCAGTCACAATATCATCAGTCGCAATATCATCAGCAAACCCTGCATCTGCAATTCTATGGGCCTTAATTAACTCTCCTGCTCTTTGCTGGTGTGACTGTAAATCCTGATTCAAGGTGCTTTTCCATCACAAGACGCATACAGTAGTCCACCACAATGATGAAAAGGTAGAATGCAAAGGTATCGCCTTGGAGTACTCCTGCAGACGATCTCGAAAAAATCTGTTTTTCCATCTGCAGTGAGGACGTGAACTCTGGTGTTCGTGTAGAGTAGAGAGTCGAGGTCCACAATCTTCTAAGGAATTCCATACTCTCCATAGGCCTGTAGAATTTTCATGAGGCACTTTCTGTCCACAGAATCAAAGGCCTTCCTAAAATCAATAAAGACCATGACAGCAGGAAGGTTCTGGCTCCCTCTAAGATCTTCCTTAGCATTAGTACTTTCTCAATGTCAGGTTGAACGCCAATGAAAATCTTCCTGTTCAGGGTTTTAGTAACCAGCAATGTTAGACAGATTGCTCTGTAGTTGTTGGTGTCAGTGAAATCTTCTTTTTTCGGGTCTGAAATAATTTCGGATTATTTCACGTAGTTAGGCAAAAAAGTGTGTTTCAACATTCCAGTAGTAACATTGACATGAACGGTGTGGATGTTTGTGCCTTGGAGAGAAAATTGAAAGTTAACATTATCGACAGGTGCTCCTCCTCGTACCCTTAAATATGGTAATTTCACCTCGATGTCATGCTTTCCCGACTCGGGTTGGTCGAAGCATGGTTGGCGCTAACCAGCGTTAAATACCATGGAAACCTATAGGTTTTGATACCTCTTAACCAATAGTTAGCGCTAACCAGGCTTCGAGCAATCTTCCACAGGACGACAAGCGCAAAGGAATTTACCACTGAAAATGTAAAAAGGACTTGCAGGGCAAGTAGAGCCATTGTTTTTGCTCATTAACATTATTGTTTCGCTGTGTTCTCGTAGTCGTCGTCCTTGGTTATTTGAGCTTCCTATCATTATTTCTATGTCACCGGTGTTTCGAGAACTCTTTACTGTTGAAAGGTAATCTTGGAAAACGAAAGACACCTCAACAATTTTGTTTTGTTCTCTTTTCCATTTGGTTTTCTCGGGGCAACTTTTACAGATAGCTTCTCGTTCAATTAACTACCTTTGGTTTAGGTATACAGCTCTTTTTGTATCTTCTAAGGTTGGCCTGTCAACAATGTGATAATCACACGCCAAATGTCACCTGCCAAGCGAAACGCAACTACGTAGCGTTATTATTTTTACACGTCTTTGTTACAGCTAGCTACTATTCAGAAAATGTTCACTTTTAGAAAGCTTTCTTCTGAGTTGGCCTGGTATACCACAAAATAGAGTTGCATATTAATTAATACGGAATATGTTGCAATATTTAAAGGCTACTTTTGCAATCAGATTAGCTAGAAGGCTATGAAATAACAACCAATGAACAAAGTAGCATTGAAAAGAAAGAGGGACGGGCTTAAAGCACCGCCCAATACATAACAACTTACGCGGACTAGTGGCAAAAGTAATTTAAAACTTGTACAAGTGCAGCTGTAAAGTTTCGGTTGGTAATAACCATATAGTGTCAAGAAAAAGTAAATTAAACCTGTGTAAAAGTCTTTTGTGTGTACATAAAAGAGGACATCTTTTCTGTCACACCAGTTAAAACATTCTTAAGGAAAAACGTAGTGGCTTGGCATACCAAACACCTTTCTCCAAACTACTGACTACAAAGCGGTACTCAGTATAATTACATAAACTATGTGCAGTCAGGCCGTGATGGAAGAGATTTCTTTGAAGGGGCCAAGAAGACCAAGGACAACCTGGTAACCCAGAGATCTCCAGGGGCAACCCGTTCTCGCCATTGCATTCGCGATTATCCAGAATTGTTAATTCCCTATTATCGTGAATTTAGAAAACTGAAAGCTTGGTATGGCTTATGGGAAACGGTCATATATTGTTTGAAAAGACAACCTAAGTAAATCGACATAGGACTCGAAACTGGGCATGTGGATTAACCCGTCACCTAACCACTCGACCACCACACCGCTAGCTGCTCAGAGACAATATTTTAAACACTTTTTGAAAGTGCTGTATGATCACTCGCCAACAAACAACATTAAACACTACAAAAGGTCGGTTTCCAAACTTAACGACAAAGCTAAACATTTTAAAATCAATGTTTAGCCCTAAATTATTAATCTAGCTTAGGCCTAATTACTCTTCAGCAGCGATATTCTATGATGGTTTTATTATTTTTTTTGGAAACGCGGTGTCTTGATCTTCAGTGGTAAAGCGAAAACAAACGGTTCCTATAGACATGCATGATAGAGTTCAAATTCAATCCACGGATATGATATATTATTCCCTTACCTAGTTACATTCTCTTCTACCAAAAGTCCTGGGACACAGAGTCCAAAATTTACGATAATAGTTAATTCAAATCAAATTAGCAATTCAGGATAATCGCGAATTCATGGGTGAGAACGTGTTGCCTGAAGTAATGGATCCTGGATGGAGAACGTGGCGTCAAGACTGGGGCAAGTACAGCTTCAAGTGTGATGGCTATTAAGAACTGGAAGGAGTGCGCCTTGAACGTAAAAGATGGCAAAGATAATGGCCTGATTAAGGTGAGCAACAGATTAACTTTTTGATGACAGAGACGACAGGCTCATATCATTGGTAAACAGTCGCTCGAGAAAGTTTCAATGTGCAAAACACAAGTGCAAATCGTTTCCAGAAAGAGGACATTTTTCGAGAAGTAAACGGATGTGTTAATCAACTGAAGGAGACTTTGATTTCTTCAGTTCAAGTTCTGTTTGCCACAGAAGGAAAGGAAAACTATTCGAGGTAAAAAAAAAAGAAACATTTTACAGCTGGTTTAAAATTTAAACGGATCACTTTTACTAAAACTTACATTGTATCCCTTATATTTATCTTTTCTGGGAGGTCTTTTTTTCTTTAAATTAGTGACATCAATAGAGCGAGTTTCGTAAAACCAAAGCCAAAGTAATTACTTTGGTCAATCAAAAAGGACGGAGGCAATCCAGTAAACCAATCAAAACTCAACGTAATTACACGTAACCGATACAAAGCGCGGGAAAATATGCACGCGCAAGCCACGATTGGTTTTGGTTTCACTTCTGATTGGTTGAAAAAGTGGGGCGGGAACTTTGAACCAATCACTGAGTGAAGCAATGCAAAACCAAAGCAATTCGCTAATTATTTTCGACACTCAATGGAAAACTGTTCTAATGATAATGATAATGACATTAACTGTTATAATGATAATGATAATGACATTAGGGACCCTACGAGTATGAGTTTTCCTTACTGAGCATGCGCACTTGGAATATTGTCGGCATCTAATCCATGCATAACCTTTACTAACGTGTCTAGCGCTACAAGGCACTAATTGGGGACACCTATAAAACAAATTACATCATCAAATTAGACTAATTACTGCTATAAAACATATAAAAAACCGGAGATTAACACTATTCAAGCTAAATACACTTTTACACAATAGAACTAATTGTATATTAAAATGTAAAACTAAATGCGTATATGAGCTCAGACGCTAAGATAAATAAGTAAATATGCGCACGCCCAGTTAACAGCAGCATAAGCGGCATTCCCTCCCACATCCTTCAAGAATTAATGTTATATCCTTTTTGCGTATCATTGTCCTAAAAGCTGCCAAAGTTCTAATATTTCTAATATTTATGCGCATGCTCAATAGGGAAAACTCGTACTCCTAGGCCTAGTCGTCCTCGTCCTCCGATTTAAAGGTCTCTACGACCACAACAACGACGACGATGATGATGATCCAGTCTCCACTTCTGGGATGTTGAAATTATCTCCTTAGAAACGTTTAAGTGTCTTTACTTTTATGGCGGCTCATACATTTATAATACAATTGATTTTATTCCACAGGATTGCGTGTTCACCAAGAAATTCTTTGATACAGCTTTTCGTATGGCCTGGGCTGGTGTATACTGTCCGAGTTTATGGCTGCACGAAATGCTGTAAACACTGGTACTTCACTTTTAACGGTGCTGAATACTCGGCTGAATCATTGCTCGGCTCCCCTCCTTATTGATGATCTCTTCCCCAAACTAACGATTATCTTTAATTCCTAATTTGCTTTGAATTTACTATTATCATCCATTTAGGACACTGTGCCCCAGGACTTGTCGTAGAAGAGAAAAATAAATAAGGAAAACAAAATCATATCAGTGGATTGGATCTGAACACAGAGTTTCAACTCAATGAGAACTGCTTCCTTCCGCTTCAATACTGAAGATCAAGACACCACGCTTTCAAAAATATTTAAGTCTCCCATAGAATATCATTGCTGAAGAGTAATTAGGCCTAAGATAGATTAATTAGGCCTCAGGCGTAAGTTTTGATTTTAAAATGTTTAGCTTTGTCGTGAAATTTGGTAACAGACCTTTTGCAGTATTAACTATACTTTGTTGCCCATTGATAATACAGCATTATCAAATAGTGTTAAAATATTGTCCCTGAGCATCTGGTGGTGTGGTGGTCAAGTGGTTAGGTGACATGTCATTCAAAAATTCCAGGTTCGAGTCCTATATCCATACACTCGGGTTGTCTTTTAAAATAAAATAATCATTTCCTTTAATCCACATTCTGATCAGCTTGCAAACTTCTAAATTAACGATAATTCGCTATTTTCGCAAATCCCATAAACAATGGATATCCATTTCACTGAAGCATGATAGAATCCCAAGTGTAATTAACTTGTATTGCTTTTATGCAAACACCCACCCCCCCCCCCCCCTCCAAAAAAAAAAAACATATTGCATTATGGGAATAGGACAGTAGTTTATAGTAAATTCTGAGCAAATAAGGAACTAACGATAACCGCTAATTCAGAGATAGAGAATGGATCATTCTCGTTCCCAGATCCCATCGTTTTCTTTCTCGTGCGAAGGCCCTGCCGCCTAAGGGAAACGATAGCATCTGGGAACAAAAATGGAAAATATGTGAGCACTGAAAATAAAACTTTTGCCACTAAGGTGGACAAGTATCTCGAAAGTTAATGTTTCTTGTCCGAAGTCCATCCTTGTTTCTTTATACTGATCTATTTTTATGCTATGAGACTCACTGAACTCAACTGGCTTTTATGAATTGTTTGTAGGCGCTGGGACTTTGGTCTCAAGGGCGTGAACTCGTTAAATACTCAAAGAATTTTTCTTGTCCAAAGATCATTGGACTCAGTCATACTGATCTATTTTAATGCTAGGAAAGGCTGAACCCAAGTCACTCTTCTGAGTTGTTTGTGAGCGTCGGGTCGTCTACAGCGATTTGTTTGATTGAGAAGGTACGAAAATTAAGGAAACGTACACTCACAGGTAGTCTCAGGTATGACGTTTTGTATCTCTTGTTTTTGAGTGTTTCTGAGGAGCTCTAACTCACCTCAGTTATAACATCGTCTTTTTCTCGAAACAGCCTTGCTTGTCGTTTGCTTCAGAAGCACGGAATCGATAGTGTTTGCATAACGTAGTATCACGTGGATAATTCTCGTGGGCTACCGAAACTGCAATTTATCGTTTTCCTAATGCGAAGGATCATGATTTAACATGTAAGACTTATGACTAGCCGACAAGGCTCTTTTGAGAGTCAGACACTTGAGAACATTAACCTAAAAATAAACGGAACATGCGCGTTGCTGCCAGATTAAGAACTCTGCAAAGGTTTTCGATTACGTCAGACAGAAGTGGTGTCCGTGTCCCGCTGCTAGCGTGTAACACCTGATCAAACACAAGCACCGCGCGTGCTTTGATGTTCAGACAGCAAATCTACTCCAGTTCACATTCATTTTCAAGGCAAGTTGTTCTTTAGGAGCTTTTACTCCTCGATCAATGATAACACCTGAAGTCAGCTGACTTCCTGTCGAAAAACATCGTATTCTTTCATTGTTGGCGAGAGATTGCGCAATTTCTTCTTCCATACTTCTTTCATTTTATTTTATTTATTTTATTAACTTTGCCAGTCAAGCTGGCAGAGCGCCACAACAGCTTGCGCCAATTACTGTGGCCCCTTTTTTTACCCTCCCAACCATGATACACAACAGAAGACAGGCCACAACACCGGGAACTACGTGCCCTACTCTTAACGACAAGTGTGTGGGTTCTTTTACGTCCCACAGGATTATTAACATTGAAGGTTTGTGAGACGGGACCTCCGGCTTATCGTCTTTATCCGAGAAGACTTGAAAGTCTAACCATTAGCAGATGTAGTTACAAAGGCAGCACTTTCTCCTCAGTTATTTAAAGACCCTGAGTGTTGGTCCGGCCGGAATTGAACTCGCGACCTTCCGCGTGACAGCCCGGTGCTCAACCAACTGAGCCACCGGTGCGCGGTGCGCTCACTTGTCAGATTAAAAAAATAAAGACACATTTGAAAGCCTTTGATAGGCTAATTAAGAACGGCGCCTATTAATTCAAAGGTATTTTTGCCCCGATTTATGATTATACAGGAGATGAAGATCTTAACAAGTTCCATTGAAATCCAAAAGGAAAATTGGGGGTAACCACGTATTTTTCCAAGATAATTCATGAATAATATTTGCAAAAAGCTTTAAAATACTAAGCAATGTATGGCGTTCTTTCTCAAATTGAAGCTTGATTATCCCTCAAAAATGCATGGTTACCCCCAATTTTCTTTTTGGATAACAAGAATACTTACTAAGATCTTCTTTCTCCGGATAGTTTCAAACCGCGCAAAAATATCCCTGTATTAGTGAGCATCACCTATAGGAAACCCGAGTATCTCGAGATGCGCAGAACGTATGCGCAATAACAGTGCAAGGCACCGTCCTTAACAGTATATGCCAGAAGAAATGTTTTGTTTTTTTTTTTGGTATATTAACTTAAAGCTTTCTTCATAGCTGTATAATCTACAGGCTCAATATGAATTCACATAATGACCACCTCCCAGATGGCTTGATAGCTCAACTGGTAGAGTACTACTCTAGTAGCGCACAGGTTGGGTTCGAATCCCATTCAAGCGTGAACTTTTCAGGCTTTAACTTATGTCGCTGCGATGATCAATATTTCACTAGCAATCTTTAAAGCTGGTCAGACGCTCAGATGAAAATGCAGCCTATGCATGAAGAAGCAACCCATACCCTGTGATGATGCAAGTGATCAGCTTGCAGCATATTTCAGTTAAAAGAGCAAGTGCAGCGCATTAACTCGGTCATGGGATCGAATCCCTTTCTAGGCCTGGATTTTTCAAGCTTACTTGCAACTGTTTAAGGTTTTCACTAGTTAACTGTGATGATCTTCCTTCATTTGTTGCTCCTTCTGCAGTTCAAATATATAACATTTGATATTATTCTAAAAATCATTTCATCGATCTCTTTCAGAATACAACTTGAACTCCCAACTGAAGGTCATGACTCCTTAAGTGTAAAATGCACATTGCAGCGTGCCCTTGGATAAATAAATTGCACTTTCGGAAAGACTATAAACCCTTTATTAGAGCTGCATGTTACGCAAAGACAACTTGAATCTCCTGGGCCAGAAAACAAAACCCAGCTCAGTTGACAGTTATGGAAAAAAACACTATCAAGTTGTTGGACTACGACACGTACGCAATGCGTGCCTGCGTGACTTTTTGTTAAAATATCCCGTATCTCGTCAATTCTCCCCCCCCCCCCCTCCCAAATATCCCGTACCCCTATAATTTGTTATCTAAATATCCCGTATCCTGATAACCCCCAAAAGGGCTTCGTTGTTTGCATTCACAAATTTCGTAACATTAATAATAAGAGTTTTTACAACAAACAACTTCAAATTAAATTACAGATTTATCTTTCTGGTAATCTCTCGCCATTCTCTGAAGCTTACCCTTAGCTGAAGTTCACTGTAACTGGACAATTTGTGTTAACTGTTTTTGCGCATCCCACGGATACGCCCTTATAGGCGTCTTGTTAATGTTAGATCAGAACCAGAAGCAGTTGCAAGAAAACTTGAAAAAATGCATCCAGGCCTTGAATGCGGATTCGATCCCATTACCGTAATTTTGTGCTAGACTTGCTTTGACAAACTGAAATATCCTCAATCAGCTAGGATCTGGTCGGTTGCAAGTTCAAGTTACATAGCAGGTGAATGCTGAAATGATTTCAAGAATACTTGCGTGTTATTGAATTATGGAATGGACATGAAATGAAAGTTGGAAAAAAATATTTCTGTATGTCATTCCATTTAGCGGAGGTTGCGTGGTCATGTGTTTAGGGCGTCGGGTTTGCATGCGGCTTCCCCAGGTTCAAATCTCGTTCTAACCTCTGGCATGGATTTGTTTCCGGTTGTTCCAGGTTCAACTCTACCAAGCCTTGTAAATAGTCTACTGATTGCCTCCTTTGGGTATCCATCCCCACCAAAATTCAAACTTGTTGTTCTTAAGTCCAATCCTTCAATTCGAGCATTCTCTTTTGCAATTTAAACTCGCAGTTGTTAAATTCAGACAAACAATGACGTATTGAATGTCTGATGTTTAAATTGCCAAATTGAATAAACAAAAGAATAAAGAGAACATAACAATACCTAATCAACAACGCCTAATCAGAATAACATTGAATTGGTTCTTTTGTCTTCTACCACTTTGGTCCGGTACATGGACTACTTAAGGTTTGGGCTTAAAAACAACAAGTTTGAATTTTGGCGGGGATGGATACCTATAGCCTCCTGCCAGTTGGGGTTGTTAATCATGTTTCTGTTAAGTTTGAATTGTTTCTTTTAGGTTATTAAAAATGGTGTGATTGTGAACAGCTTGATGGCCAAGTGCACTTCCACAATAAACAAAGCATTTCCTTTTTGTTTTTTTTGTTTTTTTTTACATAACACTATATCGCTATACTCTCAAAGGGAAAAAAATATGGGAAAATTGAAATTATCGCAACCATTGCAGATGCGGGTAATGCAAAACGTCTATTTGGATCTTACTTCAATTTGCTCTTTTCCCACAGACTATCAGACAGAAGAAATAACCTCTATTGTCATCAAAATGTCTTGGATCTTGCTGACGCTACTTTTCATGTCACTTCCGTATAAGAGTTTTGCAGCGGGGGATAACAATACTGGTGGCCCGTCTTGCAATGACAACGTAAGCGAATAATTATACCAACTAAACCATTTTGAATGAAATAAAAACAAACATTATGACATGATCATAATGTCATTTTTTCTCAAGGCTTGTCATAGCTGAATTAAATGCCAATTTAAGTTTCTCAGGTGGATTGTGGGGCGTGGACATTCTCTGACAACCAGTGCAGCCAATAAAAAAAGAATAGTTCGGATAACAGCAAGTTCAGCATATCGTACGTTCCTTCTCGCCTTCGTTCTCATCGTGTTAAAATCCTGAAGCTTTCCCAGTGCACTACAAGAAATGTTTTGGCGACTTCACACAGCCATGCTAAACTTACTTCCACTTTCTCTAGATCGCAAACTCAAAGACTTGGTCTTTTTTTTAATAAATGCCTTTACTGTAGTACTGATTTAGATGTCCTGAACTACGTATTTATTGTTTGTTACGGTCGCACAAGACAAAGTACTAAAATTCCTTTAATCTACGCACTCCTCTTTGCAAAACATCTACTTCACGGGCCGTACTTTAAAAGAATAGTTAATTTAAAACGGAACCTCCCCTAATTAAAAATAAGAAGACAACTTTAAACCACAGAACATAATGTGTACAATCCAAATTGTTCAAACTTTTTCCAATTAAGGCTTTTGTACCTGAAAAAAATTAATTTCAAAAACGCTTGCTTTGGCTTTCAAATTTTCCGGGTGCGGTCATCTCGAATAATTGTGACGTGTCGTGGTTGCGTTATTGTTTCAGAACAAACGCTCGTTGTGTCAGAACAATAGGGCAACCACGCATGTCACAATTATTCAAGATGGCAGCGCCCAGGAAGTTTGAAAGCCAAAGTAAGCGTTTTTGAAATTCATTTCATTCAGATACAAACGCTTTAATTGGAAAAAGTTTGAAAAATTTTAATTGTAAACATTATATTCTGCGGTTTAAGGTTACTTTTCTGTTTTAATGGAGGTTTCCTTTAAACTATGGAACTATGTTGGTAAGCTCGCACCCCCAACCAGTTTTCCCTCGCCTACTGCCGTTTTAACGTTTTGTCCACAAATTCAATGAAATCAATTACCCCTGCACGTGCACGCGAGTCCCTACGTTCCCATGCCACTCTAGATTTTTTTTTTCAAAGGAATGTTTGGATATTTATTTCATTTTAATTTTGGTCTTATTCTAGGGGTGGTGCCTCGCATGGGACGTTAGTCCCGTTGCACCTCTCCCTTTTGGGTTTTGCTTCTTTCTTTTTTTTTTTTTAATTTGCTTTTCGTCGTTTCGTGTGTATATTATATGTTATAAGAGAAGTACCCAATAAAGCTAGCAGAAAAAAAAAAACTCCTAACTGCTAACGTTTGAATTTATGGTGGGCTTTAGCTCTTGGATATACAATGTTTCTTTTATTCAGTACACACACATCAAGTTAATATAAACTGCATTTTTTTAAAAATGTTTATCCCTGCTGTTTGTATGTTATTCTTAAATGGAAAGGTTTCTTCAGCTGTAACATCAAGCTAATGTGCTTATAATTTTGAGAGTAATCAATCAACAGATAGATAAAGATATCAGTAAGTTTTGTTTTGCTTTCCGATCCAGCAAGTCTCGTCGATTTGCCGCTGTGGTATTCCCGGTATGCATGGCAAGCCTGGATCCCCAGGATTCCCAGGCCGCGATGGACGGGACGGCCGTGACGGGTTAAAAGGGGATCAGGGACAAACTGGAGCGGCTGGTGTCCAGGGTCCTCCCGGTCAAAAAGGAGAGCGAGGAGAGACTGAGGCAAGTGGAGCTTCAGGTGTGATGCCCTTCAAGAACTGGAAGGAGTGTGCCTGGAAAAACGACGATGCCAGAGGTAATGGCCTGATTAAGGTGAGCTGAGCAACGGAATACAGAAACCATTAGTCTGTAAGCAATGCAAGCTGTAGTGTTTGAGAGTTTTGAAGCAAGTAACCGTGGACAATCTTCCTGTCGGTGTGCGTTGGATCAGTGGCTTGTGCTGATCGTCGTAATTGCAAGTTGAGAAGCTAAATATTTTGAGGAACAGCCGATACAACGTAGATTTGATTTTAGTGGTGTACTGTATTTCGGCTGGCCAAACCAGCCTTCTTCAGGTACAATGAGAGCTTCTAAGTACATATATATAGTAAATGGATGTTGACGAAATACTGGAAGAATGTGATAAAATATGGTAGTTACAACAAATTGGAATTCAAATACTAAGAGTAACGGAAAAATAACGGAAGTGACTGTAAATAATAATAATAAATAAACGTTTCTTCGTGGATATTAAGACCGTTGGGATCAGTTATCCTGCCTTTTGAAATAAAAAAAAAGCTTCCCTGGCCTTACGGATAGAACCTCTGTTCGAAAATATTTTTTCGATAGAAATTAATTGCATGTCCTTAGAAATGTTGTGAGGAGAGGAGACTGGGTAAATGTTCTGCGCCTATAGTAGGTTTGGATTTAGTGTTAGCGTTATCTAAAATGCGGCGTTGTTAATTAAAACGGTCTTTTTAAAGGTCGTTTAGTTTCTCCTATGTACTTTAGATGGCATCTGTTACATTGAATCATGTAGATTAGGTTTTAGTTTAGCAAGTTATGTGGGAATTAATGGAGCGTGTTTCGCCGGTAGAGGAGAATGTGTAGTTGGTTATTCCATAGAAAACATAAGGACCGGTAGCACAGTTTAGATGGTAGATGTAGGAAAGCAGTTTTGCAGCGGTCAGAGGAAAGAAGTAGATTGTAGATTCATTACGTTGAAGATGGAAGGAAGTGATGGATTATAGGTCGTTATGAAAGGTATGCGTCCAGTTTAACTTTGTTTATCTGTTTAGCTTGTAGGGTATGTATGCGTGGAATATCCGCGGAGCGTTGTATTTGTTTAATAACAAAGTCGCGTTTGTAACCTCCTTTCATAACGTATGTCGTTAGTTCAGTAGTGCGAATCTTGAACGTTTCGTCTGTAGAACAAATTCGTCGTAGGCGGAGTGTTAGGCTGAAAGGGATGGCTTTTTTGTGTGTAGAGGATAACAAGAAGAATAAATTAAATGTTAGTGATTGTCCGCGTAGGTTTCGTGTATAGGTCTGTATTTATGCTTCCGTCCCTAGTAGGTGGGACGTTAACGTTAAGGAAACGAACATTGGTCGGAGAGTGTTAGCTGGTGAATTTTATGGTAGGGTTAATGCTAATGAGATATAGTCGATGAACATTTTTAGGTTTTCGGGACTTTCAGTCTAGATCATGAAAATGTCATCGATGTATCTCAACCAAGTATGGGGTTGAAATGAGGCGTCCTTAAATCATTTTTTTCGAAATACCCAAGGAAAAGGTAAGCAAAAGAGTGGGCTATTTTAGTGCCCATAGCTGTGCGGTCTATTTGAAGGTAGTGGCTATCATTAAAAGTGAAGTTATTCATGGTGAGAATCACGCGGATGAGGTCGCAAATAGTGCCAGTAGGGATGATGGTGTTGTGAGAATCAGTGCGTAAAAAATGATCACAAGCATTAATACCTTCATTATGTGGAATATTGGTGTATAAAGATGAGACGTCAAGTGTTACTAATAATGAATTAGAGGGTAATTTGCCAATGGTAAGGAGTTTATTGAGAAAATCATAAGTGTCTTTAACATAAGATGGTAGCTTGTGGACAAGAGGTTGAAGATGGTGGTCAACAAAATGGGATATGCGTTCATTGGGATGACTATTGGATGAAACAATGGGGCGTCCTGGGTTACCGGGCTTGTGTACTTTGGGAAGGATGTAAAAACGGGCCGGGTTTTACGTTAGGTTGTATGAGGTATTGTTTTGTCTTCTCGTCAATGAGGTCGTCAGTGTATATTCTGTTTACGTATATGATTCAATGTAACAGATGCCATCTACAGTACATAGGAAAAACGTAACGACGTTTAAAAGACCGTTTTAATGAACACCGCCGCACTTTAGATAACGCTAATACCAAATCCAAAACTACTATGGTCGTAGAACATTTCTTCTCCTCTCCCCACAACATTTCTAAGGACATGCAATTAATTCCTATCGCAAAAATATTTTCCAACAGAGACTCGATCCGTAAGGCCAGGGAAGCTTTTCTTAATTTGAAAAGGCAGAATAATTGATCCCAACGGTCTTAATATCCAAGAAGAAACGTATTAAACTTCAGTTTATTATTTACAGTCACTTTCGTTATTTTTCCGTTGCTCTTAGTATTTGACTTCAAATTTGTTGTAACTACCATACTTTATCACATTCTTCCAGTATTACGTCAACATCCATTTACTATATAATTATATGTACATGGAAGCAATCCAATGTAAAATCCCATTGTACCTGAAGAAGGCTGGTTTGGCCAGCTGAAATATAGTACACCACTAAAATCAAATCTACGTTGTATCGGCTCTTGCTCAAAATATCTAGCTTTTAGTGTTTGGCTTTCGCATTCAAGCACTACTCTCTTTCTTTGTAATGAAGTTCTAAATCTAATAACATTTTTCCGCAAAGGTAATAAACTCTTAAGAGTGACATTAGGCCTTAAAAGTATTGACGTCATGCTAGCGTCATTAAGAACTGTATGGAATGCGCATGGAACGTGAACGATGGCAAAGATAATGATCTGATTATGAATAGAATCAAATTGTTTTTTGGATAGCAGGGAAGACAAGCCTATATCGTTGGTAAACAGTCGCTCAAGAAAGTTCAGTTTTAATGTGTAAAACACATGCACTTGCCATTTCCTGGAAGAGGACATTTCTCGTGAAGTAAACCGATGTGTTAATCTGCTTAGGAGAATTAAATTTCTTCATTTGAATAAATAATGTTCGATAGATCAAACTATTGAGTATTTTCCACAGAGAGAAAAGGAAACTATTCCAGGTAAAATCTTTGATTCCGAACTTTCTTGAAATTTAGAGGGATTTGTTGTGGCTAAAACTTACACTTCAGGGTTTGTTTGGTGATCCCTTATTTTTATTTTTTCTGGAATTTCATTTTTTCCAAATGCTTTGCATAATTATATTAGCGCAACTAATAATCATAATAAAATGATAATAGAAATATTACTATAGTGATTTATTACCGACTTCTGGGAGCTGAAATTATCTCTACTTTTATGGCCGCTCATACATTTAATATAAGACGATTTTTATTACACAGGATTGCGTGTTCACCAAGAACTTCTCTGATACAGCTCTTCGTGTGGCCTGGACTG
>NC_090877.1:45613575-45668575 GCF_036669935.1 Montipora foliosa | reverse complement strand
AACTATTCTTTCGTAATGGGTTTAAACCCAGGAGTTATATCATAATTAAGTGAAGTACGATCGTTCGGGTGAGTGTAGTCCTTTCTTTAGGGTGACAATGATGACTAAAACAGTCCCTCTCAGGACGATATTCACTCGGATGATCATACTTCACTTAATTGTGAAACAATTATTTCAAAGGGATCGCTCATTGAGAATTGCGATGAAAGTAGGTTGTGAAGTCAAGCCGGTATCGAGCACATTCTTGATCCTCGCTTCATCGTGGACAAACTGCAGGCAGTTTTCTGACCGTACAGGGAATGGGTCCAAAAATTACCCGCAAGAAAACAACGCAATCTCTTCTCCAAATTAACAATTATCGTTAATTCGTAATACGCTTTGAATTTACTACCATCGTCAATTTTAGGACACTGTACCCCAGGACTTGTGGTAGCAGAGAAAAGAAGGAAAATAAAATCATATCAGTGGATTGGATTGGAACCCGGAGTTTCAACTGACTCTGTGGGAACTTCTTCCTTCCGCTTTACCACTGAAGATCAAGGCACTGCGCTCTTCAAAACATTTGGTAACCGACCTTTTGCAGTGTTTAATATTGTTTGTTGCCGAGTGATAATAAAGCATTATCAAATAGTGTTGAAAATATTTATTGCTAGCAGTATGGTGGTCGAGTGGTTACTGAGGTGACGGGTCAATCAACATTTCCAAGTTCCAGGTCCTACGTGCATATCCATATTTAAAAAAGTAAATCATCTTTTCCCCATAATCCATATCCAGCTTTCAATCTTCTAAATTAATGATAATTCGCTATTTTCGCAAATCCCATAATACAGTTCATTTTGGGGGGTTACTTGAACTAAAACAATGGATATCCAGTTCACTAAAGCATGATACAGTCCCAAGAATAATTATCTTGATTAGAAATAGAACGCAATCTGCGGTGACAAACATGAGGATAAACAAGGCCGCATTACTGAAATAATTTTTTTATTAACTTAACGTTTCGAACGTCTCAACCTACATCTTCAGAAGTAACTGTCGGCTAAATTTTTTTGAAATATATAACAGTATTTTGAGTAGCTTATGAGGTAATATTGATATTAACAAAAGGAGGTAATGCAATACTTTACAAAGATATAGAAGAAACAATGAAAACAAAAGAGAAAATACATACACTGTAAATGCGTATACCTGATACACATGGAAACCTTATTAAGGCCGTGTATACGAGAAAAAATAAACCGCGGCTTACTCTGGCCACGGCGTACATAATACGCGAAAGGAACTGTTTATCCGAGTAAAAACTCCCAGGCCACGATAAGCGGCGGCTTGAGAAAGCCGTGAACGTAGATTTTGTACCATTTATACGGGGTGTTCGCGTCTTATGTAAGCCGCGGCCAGAGTAAGCCGCGGCTTGTTTTCTCTCGTATAAATGGCCCTATTAATAAAGATACAGCTTTTCGCTACTAATGTATTCTTTTAAGGATGGCTCAAGATCACGAATGAAAAGAGTTTCTTTCATGGTACAATGTCGGTCGGACCTCCCAGTGGCTAGAATTTCAATGTAGTCCCATTTTCAGTTGTAACCAGTTGAGATAACGTAATCAGCTAGAGCTGACGTGTTATTAGGGGACTTAAGCAAAGACAAGGGCGTGCAAAAATAATAGCTTTGCACGACCTGTACGTGCGTTTTTCACGTTTGTCCATTTCTTTGCCGTCGTCTGCAAGGCGAAGGTTTTATCAAGAACGTCAGCACTTGAGGATAAATTTTCGTTTTTGAGGAAGTACCACATCCTTGCCACAAATAGTCACGAAGCGATTAAAATAAAGCGAATTTATATTTTGAGATCACGTTCTCGTTGCCGCTGCTGTTGTTGTTGCTTAAGCTCCCTGTTGTTACCTAGCAACGCCTTGAAGTGTTCAGATTTCCGGTCATGTAGCCTACGCTTTGTTTTACCAATGTAATTCATTACAATCCCAGCAACTAGCTTTATAGATAACTTTGGACATAAGAGATCCAGCTAATCTGTCTTTATACGGGAAAAAAGACACTCTAACGTCGATGCAATCATAAAATTTACTAATACAATATTTAAGCTGTTTAGCGATGACATTACTAGTCTTATACGTGTTAACTGACCAGACGATGGGACGAAAAGGGCAACCCTGCTAGTGAACTTCGGGAAGGTCGTACAGTACGCCATGAGTAGAGCCACATAGTGAGATATGCTGGTAAGTGGTGTCGTTTATGATCTTTGCCTTTTTCAGTTTCCGGGGATACGCAATCAAACTATTAAATTATTAACTTGTATTGCTTTGACGTGAAGAACTCCCCAAAACGTAATGCATTATGGGAATGGGATAATAGTGTTCACGATGATCGTTAATTCAAAGGTAGGGAATAGGTAATTCTCGTTCCCAGATTCCATCGTTTTCTTTCTCGTACGAAGTCCCCGCCGATGGGATCTGGGAAAGAGAATGGAAAATGCGAGCTAAGAATCGCGAAAACCCCAAAAAACTTTGTTCCATTAGGTGAACAAGTATCTCAAAAGTTAACTCGGTCTCGTATTCTGCTTTTTGAGATACAATTAATATAACTTTCGTCGTTTCTCATTCTCAAAGAAAATTTAGAATAAATAAAAAATTATCCATTGCCGGGAACTTTTGTTTCATCTCCTTACAGCTCAAGTTTCCTGGATTTACAGCGTCTATTTATCCATGGATCTTTGCGTGTAAAATGACACATATCGCCCATTATCTACTTTTATTTTGCCAAGAAACGTTTTTTCTTTTTTTTTTTTGTAAATCTATTCCCACGCGAAACGCAAAAAAATCATTTTGCACCACCCCTGGTATATCGTTGTCAAAAATACGTGCCTACAGAGTACAATAGCGGTGAAGTTTGGTATTTTTGGTATTTCCCTTTGTTTATCGTAGTACATCTACTTCCGTGTCAAGAGTGTGAGGTTGTAATGAATGTTACTCGTCCAAAGTCCGTCCTTGTTCCTTCATACTGATCTATTTTTATGCTATGAGACTCACTGAACCCAACTGATTTTCATGAGTTGTTTGTCGGCACTGGGAATTTGATCTCAAGGGCGTGAACTCGTTAAATACGCAAAGAATGTTTCCAGTCTGAAGTCCATTGGACTCAGTCATACTGATCTATTTTAATGCTAGGAAAGGCTGAACCCAACTCACTCTTTTGAGTTGTTCATCAGTACCGGGTCTTCCTCAGTGACTTGTAATATTAAGAAGGTACGCAAATTAAGGAGACCTAAACTCACTGGTAGTCTTAGGTATGACATTTAATTTGTGTCTCTTGTTTTTGATAGTTCCTAAGCAGCTCTAACCCACCTCAGGTAACACATCGTATTTTTCTCGAAACAGTCTTGCTTGTCGTTTCAGTGCTTCAGAGGCAAGGAATCTCTAATGTTTGTGCAACGTAAGCGAAGCCAAAAATGATTTCGACAAATCATCGATCAGAAGGATAGTTCTCATGGGCCCGGATAGTTACAGAAAATGCTATTTATTGTTTTTTCTAATGCAAAGGATTATGATTTAAAATGTAAAGCTTCTTGACAAACTTAATCTAAACCTAAAAATAAACGGTGCATGCGCGTTGTTGCCAGATTAAGAGCTCAGCAAAGGCCTTGGATTACGACGGACATAAGTCACTGTGGTGTTCGTGTCCTGCTGCACGCGTGTGACACCTGACCAAACACAAGCACCGCACGTGTTTTGATATTCAGACAGCGACTCCACTCAAGTTCACATTCCTTTTCACGGCAAGTTGTGCTTTAGGAGCTTTATTCTTCCTTTTACTCCTCTATCAATGATTATACCTGAAGGCTGCAGCTGACTTCTCGTCGAAAAACATGGTATTCTTTCTTTTTGTTAGAGGGGGATTGCGCAATTTCTTCTTCCATACGTCCTTCTATATCTATAGCTTACTTGGCAGATCAAAAAAAAAAATAAAATCACACCGTTTCAAAGCCTTTGATAGGCTAATTAAGATTACATGCCACAAGAAATCTCAACTAGCCTCTTAACTAGAGATCTTTAAAGCTTGTTAGACGCTCAGTGAAAATGCTGCCTACGCATGCAAAAGCAACACAAACCTTGCTTACTGTGATGACGCAATGGGCCTTATGCGCGCGGCGGCCATATTGGTCATATTTACCCCGAGCCTTGAGTTGAAATGTTTGGGAACGAGTTTCGGTGGGGAAAAACAAAAGTTTTCAATCCCTCGGGACTCAATATGGCCGCCGTGTGATTAAGGCCCAATGACCAGCTCCTAGCTGGCAGCATAAATCTGTTGGAAGAACAAGTGCAGCGCAGTCCTTAGGTCACGGGATCAAATCCCGTTCAAGTCCTGCATGCTTACTTGCAACTGTTTAAGTCCTTGTTTAACTGTGATGACCTTCCTAACATTTATTTCATGTTCCTTCCGCATTTCAAATATATGACATTTTTCATATATTCTCAAAATCATTCCACTGAACTCTTTTTGGGTACAACTTGAACTCGCAACTGACGGACATCACTGCCTAAGTGTAAAATGCAGATTGCCGCGCGCCCTTGGATAAATAAATTGCACTTTCGGAAAAACTCTAAACCCCTTGTTAATGTTAGATAAGAACCTTAAGCAGTTGCAGGCAAGCAAAAAAAAAGTCCAGTCTTTGAAGGGGTTCGATCCCATAACAGGGCGATTGTGCTAAACTTGCTCTACCAACTGAAATACCCTCAACAAGCTGGGAGCTGGCCAATTGCAAGTTTGAGTTACATAACAGGTGAATGAAATGATTTCGGGAATAATTCCATATAATTGAATTACGGAATGGTCATGAAAAGAAAGTTGGAAAATTTAAAGTACTTCTGTATAACAACACAAACTAAAACACGGGAAAATTGAAATTATTGCAATCATTGCAGATGCGAATTACGCGAAAAGTCTATTTGGATCTTACTTCAATTTTCTCTTTTCCCACAGAATATCAGAGAGAAGAAATAACTTCTATCCTCATCAAAATGTCTTGGATCTTGCTGACGCTTCTTTTCATGTCACTTTCGTATAACTGATTTGCAGCGGGGGATAACAATGCTGGTGGCCCGTCTTGCAATGGGAACGTGAGCAAATAATTATGTCAATTAAACCATTTTGAATGAAATAAAAACAAACATTATGACATGATCATAATGTCATTTTATCTCGAGGTCTGTCATAGCTCATTGAATACCATTTTAAGTTTCTCAGCTGGAATATGGGGCGTGGACATTCTTTGACAACTAGCCAATAAAAAATGAATAGTTAGGATAACAGCAAGGCTATGTGTTAAGGCAAGTTCAGTTTATCGTGCGTTCCTTCTCGACTTCGTTCTGATCGTGTTAACATCCTGAAACTGTTTTCCAGTGCACCACAAGAAAATTTTGGCGACGTCACGCAGAGCCTCCGAGTTTAGTGCGGGTTATGGACAAAAGAGAGAAGTGATCCTCACAGGTATTTGGCATTTTTTAAGCAATTGTATGATGTATATAAAAGCCATATACATTTGAACTGCGTCGAGATAAATCAAGTTAAGATGCTGATCATCGCTGTTATTAATGTTAGTTGAGCAGTAACGAAAGGAGGTTACTGCTCAAGTAACGCTAACAAGTGTAATGATCAGAATCTTCACTTGATTAAGCAATCGTCTCTTACAGACTTCTGAAATATTTGGGTGGTTTCAACGGGTATTCAAACCCAAGATATCTCTGTAATGCCTGTGCAATGCTCTACAGTCACTCAGTTGGCAGCGGGTCAATTTGTTGGGCTCCTGGCTTTGCGTTCTCGTGAAAGGACTCGGTGAAAGAAATGAACTGAAATGTCACTGAATTGACCTGCTCTCAACTGAGTTGCTTTATAGTTCAGTTGGTGGAGCATTGTACCGGCATCTCAGAGGTCATGGGTTCGACTCTCGTTGGAGGCACGTGAAAATTTCAAATGTTTGTAAGAGACAATTGATTAATTGGCCAGAAACGCCGTGCGAGAATCGCTTCTCTCTTTCGTCTATATCCCGCATATTTCTCTCAAAATAGAGAAAGTTGGTCGCTGTTACTAGGCGTTCTAAGTTTTATACAATCATCTTATATATGAAAGAGAATATCTGAAACTTTTGTGCTAAAATAATTTTTTTAATTTTGAAAACTATAGTTGCCCAAATCTGATTGGACAGAGGACTACCATCCCGTTGTAAATCAAGGATCTGGTGCTATCGTATTTGTTTGTGTACCCTAGAAATTGGTTCTCCCTCTTGCTTTTTTGTATTTTGTCTTCTAAAAAAGCTATTTCGAGCTACATTTTCGACATTTTAAAACACATAACAAACTCATTTTCTTGAACCTATAATACCCTATCCTCCACTTATGTCCAGAAAGGCAGGTAATTAGATGCACAGGGAGCCCATTATGATATCCATCGCCAAGTGCCCTTTAATTCCAAGCATTTCCTACCTATTTCTAACAATAAGGTTAGCGTTATTTTTAGCTTTGGGTAAATGCAGCAGTTAATCTTTACCTAAAGAGCAGCATTTGGGGGACACTTTGTGACGTAAAATGTCTGAATTCCGAGACACGAATGATGTTGAAGTTGAGGAAAAAGGCAAGGGGACACTTCGTGACGCTTATTGAAATTCGTGCATATCTAATTACTTGCATTTCTGGCCCCAGTTGTTCAAAAGGTGGATAACTCTATCCACCGGCGGATAAGTCACTATCCATTGGGTTCGCACAATTGGTTTCGCTATGACGTATCCATTGGATAGCGATTTATTCGTCGGATAGCGCTATCCATCGTTTGAACAACTGGGCCTGGACATTGACGATTTTCACATTCCCCATAATACACTTTGTTTGTCCCCCAAATTTTGCATAAACCGTTTTCTTCAAACGCTCTTGGGACACTGCATGTTCCCAAAATAATAATGCAAGGCTGACTGTACAGCTGTGAGGATATACATTTTTTTTCAGGGAGTTAAAGAAGAGCATTTGAAAAAAAAGGTTTATGCAAAATTGGGGGGCAAACAAAGTGAATTATGGAGAATGTGAAAATAGAGAACAAAGAATTGACAGGTAAGTGTTATATGAAGAAAAGGATGAATTAAAGTAAATTCGTCCAAGCATGTTTCAATCTGTAGAATTTTTTTATATCTATATGGAAAGGTTTCTTCAGCAATAACGTCAAGCTCATAAACTCATAATTTTAACAGTAATCGATTAACAGACGGACAAAGATATCAGTGAGTTTTGTTTGCTTTCCGAACCAGCAAGCCTCGTCGATTTGCCGTTGGGGTATTCCCGGCATGCATGGCAAGCCTGGATCCCCAGGATTCATAGGCCGCGATGGACGGGACGGCCGTGACGGACCAAAAGGGGATCAGGGACGAACTGGAGAGGCTGGTATCCAGGGTCCTCCTGGTCAAAAAGGAGAGCGAGGAGAGACCGGGGCAAGTGTAGCTCCAGATGTGATGGCTGTTAAGAACTGGAAGGAGTGCGCCTGGAATAACATTCACGATAGCAGAGATAACGGCCTGATTAAGGTGAGCTGAGCACCAAAATACACAAACCATTAGTTTCCTAGCAGGGTCTAGTGTTTGGCTTTCGCGTTCAAGCACTACTTTCTTTCTTTTCGCTTGATCCCTTCAAAAGAGTTTTGCGAACGACCTGGGGGGAGGGGGTTAGTAATTAGAATCGAAGCTCGTCTGCGAGTCTCACTTCCCGCGGTCTCGCTGCTCGTAGAAGGCCCAAATGTAAATGTAATGAAGTCCTAAATGTAATAAACTCTTAAGAGTGTCATTCGGCCTTAAATATATTGACGTCATGCTAACGTCATTAATTAAAGGGGCTGTGCCACGGGTGTCCACTTCATTTTGTTACTGTTGCAAATTACCGTATTTACCGGAATAAGCGCCACCCCCGACTAATTAAGCGACACGCTCGAATAAGCGCTACATTTGGGAGAAAAAAGTTAATAAGCGCCACCACAGAATAAGCGCCACGGCCCTGATATAATCAAAATTAAGAGACTGTTCTGTTAGTTTAATGCGAACGAGATGCTTCCGTGAAGCATACACTGGGTTGCCTGTGGTACGTGTTACAGAAAATCAGAAGGCAGTGAAATGTGTGTTATTGAACTACAGCATTCCAGTCTCTGAAAAATAACAAATAAAAGAGAAGCGAGAAACATTGGCTTCTGGGCTGACATGTTGATAATTTTCAAGTTCCCTCACAACTTCTTTTCACCACAAGTTTAAGCGTGCCCTCTGAACATCTGACAGCTTTGTAATACCAAAGTTCACTGAAGTTAATCCCCCTGTTCGGCGAGGTTAATGTTTGGATGGGAGACCAAAACAATATACACCTCATAAAACAGAAGCATCGGACCGAAAATACCATTAACGCTAACAAATGCGAACTCAGCAAGGTACAGATTTTGCTAGCTTGCCTTATGCAAAACAAGAACATCATTCTAAAAGCTTATTCTTTGCAAAAAGTAGATTCTGGAGGAAATTTTGAGAGTGGAAATCAAGGTTACGCGGCAGACGGCAAATACAAATTCACGATCTAATTCAGTTAACACACCAGAAAGACGCTAACCTCATTTTGACAAGAAAATGCTTTACTATTGCCATAAAACCTATCGAGTTAAGCTCGCATATCATAAAACATGACGAATTCATAAAGGCCACCTTTTCCAGCGAACAATTTTTTGAAACAAACAACATATTTGCTATTAGAGGCAAAAACCCCTTCTATTTCACTACGTGCGTGAAGAGAAGAAATTCAATCGTGTCAAATATGCGCAATATTGCAACAAACTAAATTTCAGGATCAAACCGTTTCCATGAAGAACCTTTTCCTTGAATAATGAAGCACAAAATACACGACAAGCTTTCTTTCAAATAATTCTTGGCTGTTACATTTCCAATTATTTTTTTTACCTGAAGACTGAGCAGAGTTGATCACAGATCCACGTAAGGTGTTCGATTCGTTCAACGGTTCTCTGTCTTTGTTGAACCCATAAGTTACCAGAGAATTTTCCATTTGGTTTCAGTGTTCTACACAACAGCACCCTTGGTTAAATATTATTTTAGAAATACAGCTCACTTTGATTTCGGCTCACGGGCGATAGATTGTTGTCGAAGTCCATTACTCGTCGCTTTTGAGGTTCCAGGTGTTGGTTTTTCACCGCCTGCCTAGTTTATCCAACTGACTTTCCATTATTGAGCTCCATAAGGGTATATTTTGTTTAAGGATCCACTAAAACGCCATTCGCGTTACATGTCTTTCGACGCCATTGCAAGCTAAGTTAATGATTCTCCTGTGTCCACCAGAGAAATCTACGCATTTCCACTATACCCTCTCGATCCTGAGAAAATACGCGCAGAAGGCTCTATGCACAAAGACACCACTTAGCAGGGGAGTGACAGGCAAGACTTTTACCGACACGGAAAAAAAAAAAAAAAAACCAACCCAGATTCCGACTGGGTTTGCCATACTGGCAACCCAGTAAAAATGATAATACTGTTACTTGTTAATACAGTTCTTGTCGAGTACAACTTTGAAACAAACGCCACCCTGGAATAAGCGCCCCGCACTTGAGGCCTGAAACATTTAATAAGCGCCGCGGCGCTTATTTGAGTAAATACAGTATGTTTCCTTATACACTATGGAACTTAACGTTAACAAATAAATCGCTTGTAAACTACAACAGTGAATAGACCTACCAAACATTCTCTCAATCATTACAAGCAACAAAAATGAACTATGAAAAGCTGTTAGGCTAACAAGTAGTTTTCAAAACCCCACGATTTTCAAGGCTTTCTAACTTCCTTAAGTTTGTCTATCCGTGCCCACCGGTTTGTTTTGCTGTGTTATTAATACCTTCTTTTATTATATGACTACTAAAGCTCCGTGAGCGGCCAAGATGAACCAAATCCCGCACTGTGATTGGCTACACGAGCGGGCAAGATGGAGCTATCAATCCCGCTCGGGATTTCTCGCTTGGTCCCGCAAGATCAAAGACAATTGTTCGGTGTTTCCCATGTAATAAATCTTTTATTGACCAAGCTCGTTCTTTTTCGGCGTGTTAATGGACCTCGACTTCGTCTCGGTCCATAAACAGAACGCAAAAAAAAAAGAACTTGGCCAATATCCAGCCATCTTGACCTTACGCTTGGTCAATAACCCATATATGTAATGTTTTGAGCGATTCTTTTTATGTTTTACCCAATTTTGTAATAGTTATTATTGTTGTAATGATGGTAAATCCTTCAAACAACTAACTGGTTCCCAGAAAACGTTGCAATCAATCATTTGATGTACTACAATACTTTGTTACCAAGAGCAAAATGGCCGATAGCATGTTGTTTTTGAAAGAAGTGCAAAAGTATGATTGTCTGTACAACAAGTTTAGCAAAGACTACCGAGACAGGTTTATGAAATTGAATTAGTGGACCAAAATCGCTCAAAAGTTTGATATAAACCCGTCTAAAGCGGAGAAGAAGTTCAAGAATTTACGAACGGCGTATGGTTTATTTCTAAAGAAGAAGAAAAAGATCCCATTAGGTTCCAGGAGAGAAGCCAAGGGGATTTTCCAATGTGAGACATGAATGGTTGGGATTGTTGAGAATCCCCTGTGGATAGGTATCTAACGGTTACCATCAACCTTTCAGCTGATGTAATAATAATGACACTTAGCGATCTGCATGGCTTCTTGGCTATCAGGTCCTGCTAGAGAAAGGAAACTTTCAAATATCCATGAATTCTTCCGTGTGTACCTTAAAGTTGACAAAAATATTTTTCCATTTATTATTGTCGTGAAGAATGAGGCGCATAATAGTATTTGACTGTTTATGAACCTTTTCAAGGGTTTTTGAAAAACAGAACTATTATTTATCCTCCAATGACATTGTTATGGTAACACCAAAACACCATTTATTGTTCCATAGAATTCTATTATCTAGACTGCGAACAGGCTCACTTGTAGGCACGGAAAACGCCATTGTCATAACCAGTTAGCTCGTTAAAGACGTTTTACTTACGTCATTGATGACGTTAGTATGACGTCAATACATTTAAGGCCTAATTTCAGAGAAATGTAAGAGTTTATTACATTTAAGACAAAATGTTATTACACTTGGGACTTTATTATATTTAAGGTCGTTTATTTTATTTAGGCTTTCTAAAGCCTCTCGTCTCCAACTTCGTCAAGAGGCTGCAGACTAACAAACGATGAACTTCCTGTAAAATCTAAAAAAACTTAGAAATTTAAACGCTCACGAGAACTTATGACATTTGGAATGAGCATTTTCCCAAGAAACAGAACAGAAACCACTCCAGATAGCGAAAAGGTGATGCAAGATGCAAGACTCCTGTATTAAATCTGTGATCCTTTATGTGGTATTCCTTTGCTCCATTAGTTGTCTGAAAGATTGTTGGTAGTTTTGGTAATGTTCAAAAGACTGAAAATTAGAACTAATGCATTGAATATGTGTTTAATATATAGGATTGCGTGTTCACTAAGAACTTCTCTGATACAGCTCTTCGTGTGGCCTGGACTGGTACTCTTAACGTTGGAGGCTGTACTAATTGCTGTAAACGCTGGTACTTCACTTT
The DNA here is from genome assembly GCF_036669935.1 of Montipora foliosa. Taxonomy (NCBI): domain Eukaryota; kingdom Metazoa; phylum Cnidaria; class Anthozoa; order Scleractinia; family Acroporidae; genus Montipora; species Montipora foliosa. Next base: position 45,656,923 of record NC_090877.1, on the reverse strand, counting down.
CAACGGTGCTGAATGTTCGGCTCCCCTCCCTATTGATGGAGTTGTTTATTTAAGCACGGCAAAATCTCAAAATCCTTATCGCGTCCGCCATATTGAAGGGCACTGCAACAACATTCATAAGGGAAAAGTGCGCGTGGGATTCTGGGTCGGTAATTGTCCTGGATATGGAAATGCTAATGCCGGCACAGGTTGGGGAGCAGTGTCCCGGATCTTTGTCGAGGAAGTTTCTAAACCTCAAGCTTAGAGAACAAAATCTAATCTTCAGTCCAACAAAAGCGGCTGTTTAAAGAGAAGTCATAAATCATTTGAACGTAGAATTCCAAAGAAGTTAATTTGTATACGTTTTTTCCGTCTGCCTTTGATTGTAATAACATTCTGTTGAATAAAAATCTGGAATACAAATCAAGGTTCCTCTAAATATGATTCTTATTATCTTGCCTTTCTAGTGTATGTTTCTCTACCTTTTTCTACAATGTGTAGTCAGGAGCGAATGAACTTTTCCCGCTCCTTTTGAAGTCAAAGGTTTGAGATTCGCCAACAAACGTGATATCTACTACAGTGGCCATTTTGTCGCAGAAAAGAACGAAAAAGCCGCCTTTTCACCACGCATCACAACTGACCAATGAGGTGTCTTTCTTAAATATCCGCGCGGTATGACCACACGCTAAAAGTAGACTGGAAAAAAATAATAAAACATTGGAAGAGGCCCATTTATGGGGATATATTCTCTTATCTCATTCCTTGAGGCCCGAAGGCTGAGGGCCGTACTCAAGACGGGTACATAACAGGATCCTGTTGAAGCAACCTGAAGTCTTCAGGGTTTGTAAGAGAAAATTGCTTAAATTGTCCTGATAAGTTCGAGGATCACTTCTCCCTTTCATCGATAACCAGCGCACTGCAAATATATACATTTATTTCGTTCAAAGGTATAGCTTTTTACAAATTGCGATCAAAGTGTTTTGTAATATCAAGCAGGTATTCAACCCATTCTTCCTCCTTGCTCCATCCTGGACAAACTATCGGGAAATAGTTTTCTGACCGTGCGGGGAATGGATCCCACGATACAAGTAAGCAAATTACCCGGGGAAACCGGAAATAAAACGTGTCCCGTTTGGTGAGCAAGCATCTTGAAAAATAAGTAGGTGATGTTCCCGGATTTTTGGGGTACAATCAAGATTCGTCATTTCGCATTCTCAGAAAATTTCAAAGAAAAATATTCAGTGGATCCCTAATTTCATCTTTTTAAAGCTCTTCAATAAGTAGCTTAAGGCGGGGGTACACCTGAAAGCCGTTTTCACTTAAAATCGGTTTAATGAAAATATCTTGTTCGTATGTCAAGCAATACAAAAACCTTATGCTCAAAACACAAATTAGTGTTTTGGGGTGTTTTGTAAATTTTTTTGAGATTTTTAGGTATATTTGGGAGGAGATAGTTTTTCTCAAAAGAGTAGTAAAATCTGGAGAGATAAGAAAAGGTTAAGATTTGATGTAGAATTCGAACTTAAAACTTGATATATTGACAGCCAAACAGTCCCCTACCAACTTGGTGTGCTCTTGGGTTGATTCTTTTATCCCTTCTTTAAACCTCTTAAAATTCCATTCAAATACACGTGTACTGCCACCTTAAATAGGCGTTAAATCCCGGCTATAGCCGCGTTAAATCTCCGTCCTGTCCCGGGGATCAGGGGAACCGGGATTTCAAATGACTGATGCACGGACCGGACGTCGTTTCACGTTTCACGTTTAAGGAGGCTCGAAGGGGTTTCTCACAGTGTATATTATATACAATATCAGAACAATGCAATATCAAAAGTATATGGTTTTAGCTAACGAAACAAATTGTAGGTAATCTTATGACAGGATTGTTTAAGTTTTCTTCAAGAATATTTATGACGTTATCTGTTGCCATGGTAACTCCAACTCTCCAGAGATATACCCTTCAATAGTCACTTTTTACTTTGTTGGAGGAAACAGGGTATAGGATTCAGCTCCGCCTCTTCTTTATTTCCTTTTTTGGGGGCGGAGGGCAGGTCGCGATTTTCCTGCGCATGCGTAAGATTTCTTTGCCCCTAAGAGAGACTTTTCAGAGAAGGCAACCTAAGTACGATTCGAACTCGGTATCTCGGCGTTCAGAGGTAATCACGATGACGACTAGACCACAGAAGACTAAGTGACAGGCTGAAGCATAGAATTGTGTGCGTGACCGGGAAAACGAGCTTTTCGTTGCACACAATGAAATATCCGGTTATCGTATGACTCGGTAATACATTTTACCTGGCTAATTACATAATTTTATAATTCTCCCGTTATTGCTATATTTTAAATACCATCGTAGAAACTTATAAATCATCTACTTACCGGTTTTGATTGGAATCAATGCCATTTAAAAGCAGTTTTAAATGTGAACAACTATTCTATGATCGCTATTCTTGGACTTGGGAATGCGGAATTGAACTGGACATGAAACACAGATATGAAATAACGATGACAAAACAACGATAGCACGTACTGACCAAGATATTGTAAAACAACACAAAACAAAAAACACTGAAATACTGTGAACTTCAAGAAAATCGGCTAAAAATCCTTCCTGCAAAGTGTAGGTTACCCGTAGCCTCTTGTTTAAATTAAATTGCATTGCGGCATGGAGATGTTAAGTTCTTTTCAGTGGGTTAGTATTTTGATGCTAAAGTAAGGGATATTGAAAGAGGTTGTTGGTTTCACTCTTCCTGGCTGTTTCCTGCGGCAACGGTGTTAACTGACTCTTATGAAAAACTAACTCCTAAAGCTCTGTTTGCTCTTTAGTAGTTACGATCAAAATGAATCTTAACCTAATGACATGGAGTTGGTTTCGAACAGGTGTAGGAGATAGGTGTTTGGTACGCCAGGCCAAGTAAGTTTGTCATTAAAAATATTTTAATTGGGTTTTTGGTACCACTGAAAGCTGTCTTTGTGTTTCACCCGGTTGTGTTTTATCCAAGTAAGTTTTTTTTTTTTTAATTTCCTGGAAATAACTTATTTTCATTTCTCCTCTGAGGTCCTATTTTCTGTACATACAGAACACTTTTACTCAGGTTTAACTTAGTATTTCTTAACACCATATAGTTATTACCAGTCGGAACTTTACGGGTGCACTGATACCAATTTTGATTAAGCTACTTTTGCTTCAAGGCCACGAAATTTAGGTATTGGGAGGTGCTTTAATTAAGCCCGTCAATCCTCTTCCTTCTCAATCCTACGTTATTTATATTGGACGTTACGTCACAGCCTTTATACGCTGTTCTTCCAGTTAATTAAATGCGGGTAAAAGAAAGCTTTGAAGTATATCAACATATTCCTTTTTTATTTTCTAACTGTCATTAATTTTGTGACATACCAGGCCAACTAAAAGAAACTTTACTAAAAGTGAACATTTTCTGTATGGGTGGTGGCTCGAACAAAGACATGTAAATAATAATGCTACGCAGTTTAATTTCGCTTGGCAGGTGACATTTGATTTGTGATTGACACATTATTGACAGCCCAACTTTAGAAGATACAAAAAAGCTGTAAATCTCAAAGAAAGATGAGTTAGTTGAACGAGAAACTAGCTGCCCACTGTTGGCTTCTCACCGCCGTCATGCGCTCTTTCTTTTAGCTACCATTGATTTCAAAGCGTTTTGCCTCACCTCTTCTGCTGCACATTTTTCCTTGTCAGCTTTCGCCTTTGTTTTCATCGGTTTGGGCATCGCTTTTCTCCTTTGCAATTTTTTCCCTCTCTAGGATCCAGGGTTTGATCTGGCACTTCGATTCCAGACGCTTTCTCTTCCGCGCGCAATTTTTGTTTTTGTTTGGAAGTTAAAAGTGCATAGCGATCTCTACCTCCTCTGGCAGTTACTTTAAATTTCGGCTGCTGAAGAGAATTCAAAGCTGCTGCAATGGTCTCCCAAACTTGTCCTCTCTCAGGGCTCCTCAGTTTAAAATTGTATGGCTCACAAGCAATAACTTCCCGACACATAAGGACATCGTGATCTGAGGTCCAATGAAAATACTTTCCTTTACTTGCGGCTAAAGAGAAACAGCATGGAATTAGTTTTAGAAATAAACATTCATTTTACAACAAAAACTTAAATTCAAACGAGTGAAGATATACAGTTATGGAAGAACAGGCATATTTGAAATGGCAGAGGAAAGCTTACATGTCTTTCCGACTGCTTGTTGCGCCATGACCAACAGCTAGATCGAATTTTCAGATGACCTGAAAGAAAATTATAGGTTGTAAGCAAAGAAATGGACAAAGCACGAAACGTTTGGATTTCACTAATCTAGCAAAAGCTGTATTTCTATTTTTACTGAATTACAAGTTAGAGGAAAAGGGATGATTTACAAGCAAAAAAAAAAAACTTTTATACTTACGTTTTAGCGAGAACGGCAAATCTCCCTGAAATTCGTCCTCGACGAAAGCTAGACGACGTTTTGACAACCTTACCAATGCGCACAAGGTGCGCACGCGAAAATTTAACTTCCGGTAGACGTCGTCGTCCTATTTCGTTGCCGATGCTTAAGTTCCCTAGTGAATATCTAAGCCACTTACAAATGACTGCCGTATAAAATTGTGTTTGGATATTGCGTCCCATAAGCGATTTCCCGGTCTGACAATAGGTGTCGCGAAGGTTTACATTTATCTACCTGTTTTTACCTTTCCTAACACTAGACATCCACAAATCCATAGAAAGATATTACGGCGAATTAAAACTACCGAATTGTTCAATGATACGAATACAATGAATACAATGATAAACGAATACTTATTGTGCACTTGTTATATTGTCAAAAACTATCAATGCTAACTTGAATTATTATTATTTATTATTATTAAGTCTTTATTAAAAATAATATCGGTAAAAATACATATCAATAACATTGCAGAATAAATACATTAAAAAACCACAATATAATAAATTTATAAATATACAATGCCCTTCAAATTATATTAAACTTCAATAAAAGATCTACTTCTATCTATTATAAAAATAAATCTACTTCTATCTATTATCTATCTATTATCTTCAAGAAGAGTTTATACTTAAAATACAATTTATTGATATAATCTATTGAATATTAATTACCTACCTGCCGTCCACCCAACGGAGGGACCCTAATCACGAGTCATTCTTCATTTGTTTGTTCAATCCGGTCCCCAGACCCTCCGTTGTCCAGCGGAACAGGCGCAGGATGCTCTGGGATAACCCAAAACCGGAACCGGAAAACTCTAATTACGGTAACCGTTGAATAACGGTGTGAGCGTGAAGAGTCTACTGACCGAACGTGAAAATTCAAACTTTTTAGAAATATGGCTTCTAGCTCCAAAGTAGAGCACTTCCACAACGCATCGGACTGTGCTCTCGAAAGGTTAGGGAAATCTGAACTCTCACTAAAGGAAGCTCAGTTTGAGGCTTTAAGGAATATAGTATACAATTTGAAGGATACAATCTGTATCCTTCCGACTGGTTTCAGAAAGTCGTTAATTTACCAAATGAAATGTTGCCGTACGTATTTGATTACATTTATTCCAAGTGAAATGAAACCGTTTTTCAACAGCCAATCAAATATGGCCTTTTTGGATTTGACCAGAGTCTCTCATTCCCGATCGCCGGTCAAGGGAACGATGACTCTGGGAACGAGAGTCTTCTTTGTTCTTTTCAACAATAGCTCTGTCACGGACTCAAAGCAATATTGATTTGAAGGTAAGTGTAGGATTCATCTCTTTCATGGTCGGAGCTTCACGTGTGTACTATTTCTCTTACACTGGGTTCATTCAGGCTACTCAATCGGGACACTGTTGTCACTCTTGTCAATCAGTTCATAAGGTTGACTTTCAAAAGGGGTGGTCCACGTTTTTATTAGCCACTATTTTAAAAGAACTTTGTCACCGGCCACCAAACCGCTTTTTTCCGCATTACGGGTTCTGTCTTCATATTCTTTCATCTTGATCTTTCTATTTCTGTCACTATGTCTTACTCGTTCATCTGCTACACGCAAAAACTGAAAAAGGCGTATTCCCATGTTTATTCCATATGAAGCATCTTCTCAAAAAAGTACATATAAACAATGCGAAACTGGGCCAAAAGTTCATGCATCCGTGTAACGTCACGGCTTACCAGTCCTAAACGTCTAACCATTTTTGTGTGCCCTACTAAATTTGTACTTTTCCGCGCGATCAACATATTACATTTACACATCCAGTTTAGCAGCCCTCCTTAACTCTGGAATTCTTGTACGCAGTTTTCTTCTGAATAAGAACTCTGCTGGTGACACACCTGTGCTAGGATGGGGATTGTTTCGGTAGGCATCGAAGTAGGTTTGTACTCCTTTCCTTCAATCTTCTCTTTCAATTTGGGAAATTTGCATTCGCTTAAGGAGTGGCGGGTTCTGACGCTCGATCTCCTGTGGACACAATGGAGCGATCTTTCTATGCTTAATGCCATTGTCCTTTAAGAATGTTCGAAAAGACTCTGCCACGAAATGAGGACCATTGTCACTTGTAAATGTCTAAGGCAAACCATGAGTCGTAAAATTCTCTCTAGACCACTGATGGCCACATCATTCTGCTGTGTTTTTGTTTGAGATGCTAACTTTCTCATATCTAATGTAATAGTCAGTCACTGCAAAGACATGTCTCCTGATGGCAGTGGACCCATGAAATCAATTGAAATGTCTTGCCAAGGTCTTTGAGGCAATTCAGTCACTCAGGTGAAGAGGTTCGGGATTGCTCGGTCCACTCACAACTTGACACCCATGGCATATTCTGCAAAATGCTTCAGCTTCCTTATCAGAACCTGGCCACCAGACCTCTATCCGCAAGCTTTGCTTCATTCTGGCCATCCCTTGGTGTCCTTCATGGGCTAATTCAATTGGTTTTGTACGCCGCCTGCTATGTACAACAATTCTGGTTCCCCGAATTACAAATTTCGGATTGGTTTGTACTTTGCGCATGTGGGATTCTCCCAATTTCCTGTCTCAATAATCTGTCATACATACTTCAATTCAATGAACGAAACGATATATGAAATGAATCATATACTGAACTGCGGATATGAAATCAAGTAAAGCTCTAATTTTAAGAATTGCGTAGAGAAACCTGAAAAATTCAGGACTTCAACGAGGTTCATTGTTAAAATTGTGTCCATAACTGCGAGGATCATAGCTTTACTTGATACTTCAATTCTTTATCTACTGCATACTCTTCTTCTATTTCGTCTGTACTCATCGCTCGTGGCACTGCTGTGTTTGCTACGAATCTAATGTATTCTTCTGCTACATTCCTAGGCTGTGGTTGTTCAGTCTTCGTGAGGCGTGACAACGCATCTTCAATGGTCGTTGACCCTGGCAAATGAAACTTCTCAGAGGCCCATACATAACCTTGCATCACCATTTGGCTTAGGTACAACCACAAAAGCCCAGGAGTTAAGCCATCAACCTTCTCAATGATGTCTACCTTTAATCATGCGTCAAGATTTCTCTTGATCATTTCCTTTAAACTGAATGCAGGCCGCATCAAAGGTTGCGCAAGTGGATCTGCTGATCGATATGAAGTTTCAGTTGAAATTCCTTGAACTTTCCTATTCCTGTAAATATATCCTTGTATCCTCTGGTTATCTCACTGTAATCTGCCACAAGATTCAACGGGCCTTGAAATTTTAGGACTCCCAGCTCATTGGCTGATTCGCTTCCTAGTAGTGGTTCTTTTCGCCCTTTGATAACGGTAAATTCAGTTGAAACACATTTGCTGCCTCCTGTCAGATTTGCTATAAACGTTCCTATGACTTCAAGAGGTGTAACTGTACCATAAACATGCAGCTTCTTTGCACCCTTTCGTGACACGCAATATGTTGCTTCTTCAATAGCTCCCACAATGCTGTACTAATGACATTTGCACCTGCTCCAGAATCAATAATCATTTTCTCTGGGATACCCCCACTGTATACTGTGATCTTCCTTCCTCCTTGAACATCATCAGTGACTGCAAAGACATACTCATCTTCTTCCTCCTGACAATCTTGAGCCTGCATGTATACCGAACCCGGGATCTACTCGAAACTTCTGTAAATTTGGTTTTGCTTAAATTTGCAAACTGCCCCCGTTGAGAATATTTGGAGAACGTTTTTTCCCTGGCCGGACACTGGAGATCTCTGGCAAAATGACCACACCTACCACACCAATAACACTTGCCTCTCATTGCAGCGCATTATCTCGAACATTCCGTCCTGGCATTCTATCATTGACTCGATTTACTGATCCACTTGGCAGACTCACACTCTAGGTTGACCTTTTGACTGCCTCAAAATTCCGGGAAATTTCTTGTGACTTTTGAAGTGTGAGTGTCCGGCCTTTTTCCAGACGTTTACGCCGTAACTCATTGGAACGACACTTTGAGATAATTTGATCCTGGATCTGTGTTTTCATTTGATCTCCACAATCGCACTGCTGAAGTTTCCGCCGCAGTCGTACTGCAAACTGGTCAATTGCTTCATCTTCCCCTTGCACCATTTCTCTGAATAAATGTGGCTCGTGTGGAGTGTTCACTTGAGTGATCATGCGACGAAGTGTGGAAAAAACGCATGATCGTCATTCTGATACTCCTTTGCACTCCCTGTATCACGCAGAACATTATAAATATCTTGTATATCTGGTCCAACGCAATGACGAAGCAATGATCACCTTTGCACTTTGTTATCATCTTTGTCGGGAATAATAATGAAACCTTTTTCCCCCACGTACAGTTCAAAACTATGAAGCCATCGCTTCCACTCAGTGCCCACACTACTCGGATCACTATTGGCATGAAATGGTCGAATTCTCCTCAATTCATTTTCCGTCACGAACGTTATTTACACCCTAAAAAGCACCCTCTTTGCCAGTTGTAGAATTTAGTGGACGTTTGAACTAAACTCATCGAATATCCGCACGCTCTCCATTTACCCTTCATGTCAACTATCCCAAATATCTTTCATCATGTAAGTTACATGAAATATCCCACAGATCTACAATACTCGTCACATTTGTTGGAACACCCACACCCGTTTCCCCTTCCTCCAAGGTTGATTTCCACAACTACTAGTAGTCGCCCGAAAAATTCTCACACAACATTGAATTGGGGGAAGGGGGATGTGGTATAAGCTACGATCTTGTAACACGATGATTCTGACCATTCGTTAAGTGTTCCAACTAAATATGTCTAGTATTGTAGGTATCGGAGAGGCTGAACATTTACGCACGCATGCGCTGACGGAATGTTTGAAGACGAGACGAGAAAAATATGCAGTACCTCCAGACGTGGCGCTGGAGCGTCGTACCAAACGAGTCATCCCGGGATTTCGGCCCGTGCGATCGCTTTTGGACGCAGTTGGCACTTTGCTGCTTTCTGCTACCGACCTCGCCTCCCGGTACGGCATTGAGGGAGGGATATGTCGGCCCCTAAACCATATGAGACAAATCCCACGCCTACTCACAGCTCCAAACCGCCCTTGTCATTACAATTTAACGTAAGAGTTCCATGGCTTATATATTCAAGAGAAAAGTCATTTTATCTGTCATATGGTAAAGCACTGGAGTCGCAGATTACAAAGTGCACGCATGCGCCCTGCCGAAGGTAACATACGTGCATGCATAAAACTTTATTTCATCTCGAATTTCAGAATAATATCTTCGAGACATTACAGCTAACATACATAATAGATACAGATACACAACTAAATATTAAATAATATTTAAAGATATATTAATCAAAACGAAAAGCCGCTGTACAAAATCCGGCCCTGGATTAGTTTAAAACCAGTAAACTCAGTGGTACGGGAAAAATCAGGTAACGCATTTCGCAACGTACTTAGCTAATACGTAAGAAAAAGAACTAAGACCATAACTGGTTGTTCTAGGTTTATTGAGGGACAGAATGTAATTTCCACGAAGATCATGCATAAGAAGAGAACGGGAGAGATAACGTATTTTTCATAAATGCAGGACAAACCTTTTCTTTCTTTAACTACTTTTATACAATAATACGAGGAAATTTTGAATGCGCTTATTGCATAGAGATGTAGAGTTTGACTTAAGTGGTACGTAAGAGGACAGGTAATCGCAAATATAAATCCCATTACTCTCTTATTTACATTATACCGTTTCTTTGACAAGAAATTACTAAAGGCCAGGCCGAATTTCCTATGATAAAAAGTCTACGTTAACAGCACGCACCTTGGCTACTCCTTAGTATCCGCCTAGAAATATTCTTCTCGCTACTTTTTCCTCATTTGATGAGGACCAGTCTCCGCTTGCCTCCTTCATGCCCAAAAGGAATTCTGGGTAATTCGGCCGTTCCATGACAAGGGAAGACTCCCGATTCTCATTTCATAGATTTTCTTATGAGTGTGGAGCCACCCAGTCCTACCGGCAAAATACAGCATCGATTGAAGTTTTTAGCTTTCAAAACTTGCTCAAATTGTATCGGTAGGTCCTGGAATTCGTCCATAGAAAGGCCAGAGAGACGACTTCACTGATGCTGTCAACCGCCATGTTTACAACAGAGCACTAGGCGTTCCAGTCTGCATGAAATCATCTCTCACCTCTGTCTCGAGAAGACCAGACACGCACGGTTCTTACGTTACGTTTATGCCCCTGTAGAATCAACCGAAATCTCAACTCCTTGTCAAAAGTTAACCAGCATCTTAATATTTTTGGTAGGCTACAATACTCCGTCACATTTGTTGGAACACCCATCGGCGTTTCCCCCTTCCTGAATGGGGGAAGGGGGATGTGGTATAAGCTACGATCTTGTAACACGATGATTCTGACCATTCGCTAAGTGTTCCAACTAAATATGTCTAGTATTGTAGGTACTGTATAAAAACGATCTTAAATAGCAAGAAAGCATTGACACTTGTTGATTGTTACTAATATAGTAACAACTTGTCACTGCTAACGTTTGAATTCATAGAGGGTTTTAGCTCCTGGACATACAATGTCTCTTTTATTTTACAACGATAACATGTTTTTCCCGATGCAATATCTAAATTGTCCCATTTGAATGCTGTGTCCAGTCGTTGTGATATGGTCGGCGATAGCTGAATGGTAATCTTTCACCGCTTGTGTTAAAGTGTTCAGTTTTTCTGTCATGTAATCTTCATTTAGTCTTTGCAATGTAGAAATAGTATCAGTCCCAGAAGCTTGCTTTCTATATGACTTTTGACATTTGAGAGCGATAATTCATACAAGTGGTCTTTGTGATGAAAAAGTGATTTTATCTTAAGTTACCATGGACGAAGAATGAGAGTTATAGGCTTTTGACTTTTTTCGTGACTTCATATTCTCTTTTTAGGACGTAAGACCCTAGCAAGTAATACGTCATCATTGCATAAATTGTTACGTCTGAGTCAAAACACAGTTGTATGAATTAATAGCTTTTCGCAATTTTACGTTCACTTGTCAACTGCAAAACAAAATTCAAGTGTCACCATGAAATGTTGGCTTGTATTTAAAAAAGCTAATTCCACACTGAGTTGGCGCGCTTTCTTTGTGGATGATCCTCGGTGGATGGGCAGCATTGACGTGAGTATACAGCAATATTGGCGGAATTGCACGCGTGCGAGTGTGTCGCCATGCCGCAAGTACTCTTCGCCGCTCGTAAAATTTTCCGTCGCGGGGGTTCACCGTCTTTTCGTTACCACTAAATACGTCTAAAGTAAAATCGAAAACAAGAAAGGATATTTCACATTCTTGGTTTTGATTCTCTTCGCCGAAAAGTATCTATTACCTTCGGCAGGCGGAAAAATACGTTTGCTCACAAATGAGAATGAATAATATTCATGTTGGACATCTTAAAATGTTAAAATCCGATTGCGACACGCTCGAAAAAACTATACGTCTTTCTGATTGAAACATCTTAGCGCTTTTTTAAATGAAAGTTAACTGAAAAGGAGACACCTTCAAAACTGCTATTCACACAGTCTTTATCACTCTAAAACGAGTATAAATGGTCCTTCGACGTATCCAAAGAGGCACGAAATTCTAACCTGCTCGTGTTTATGAATAATTTTTAGTTCCAATTGAAGTTCTTTAGTTTTCTCGTTTTTGTGCCCTTTTTGGAGGCCTTGGGTGCAAATTTTGAAGGTTTCCCTGGCTGAAAATATGATCAAGAAAAGAACTGAAGGTGCAAAACGCGAATGCGTCTTCAAATGGAAAACGAAATATTCATCATTGACAAGTTAAGGGACTTTTCAACCAGGTTGACTATGGCTTAAAACGTTACGATTCAAAGACCCAAATATTCATTTTTTATTACGAAATCTCCATCGATTACCTTCGCTAGACTTATGCAAGAAGTAGACGATGTACAACGACAAAGAACAAAAGGAATGGAAGAGATATCTGAAGTCGGCGATGAAGCTTCGCATCTCAGTTTGGTATCAGTGGAAGTTGTCTCGTGTCTAATAGATTTGGGAGATGTAGCTCAGTCAGGTTCGTGTTTATGTTTACTTTTTTTTTCCACTTGTTACGGGAGTGCAGGGTTGGTGCTTTGATGAGAGAATTCGTCCTCGACCACTGTGACTCGGGTTCCATCTCAGACTCACATGGGGGCTTAGTTTGTCCACTCATATTTTAATGCGGGTATTTCGGGGCTTTTCCCTTTCGATAAACCATCGTTTGAAGCAGTCTGCTTTGCAATTAATTTTCTCACATTTCCCCAATTAAAAAAGCTTTTGTCCTCGGTCAGTTTAGCTGTAGACATTTTTTTTTAATACAAGGGCAAGGATGTAGAATTTTGAATGGCTTCCCCCCAACATAGACCTGGTGACTAATAAAGTGTCGTAAAAGAAATTAAGAACAAGAAGAAAAAAGTCTTGCGTTCCAGTGGTTCACTGTGCAATTATCCGCATTTGAGTGACAAACATACAACACAATGCTTTACATAGCCTAACTTTTGAGAGTAAATATTTTCCCGAACTTTTGACTGACGGATAATGGGTTGTTAATTCGCTTTACCTTCTGCCTTAAAATTAAATTTCCAAATCACTACAAAGTAAATACATATACGTACGTAGCAACATGAGATAATGTATTCAACAAAAACCGCTTTTCTGCCAAAGACATATGTCATTTACTTAATTCATCAGTAAAGAAAGATAATCGATGCACAAAACCTGTAAAATCAACAGGCGAGCAATGAAACTTAAGCAATTGACCGGCCACAAACCAAATTGCAACCCGAGAGACAAGATCACGCCAATCATTGGAAAGAGCCGCAAGGTGAAAACGCAGATCAATATAAGCGATTTCTAATAATCGAATCAAAGGGGCGGCTTGATCCTAACATTACAGAGAGTATAAAACCATGCATATACCCGTATAATTCGTTTTCGGAAGATCGAGTCACAGTTGGTTATCGGCTCAGATTATCGCGGTAGGAAGGTTTATCAACACACCATAAAATTAACAAATCCACTCTGCTGCCACATTTCATTTCTATGAACGACAAATCCTTGAGTGTCTTCTCAAATCACGGAAACTTTACCTTGCGACGATTTCTTATTGTGCATCATGTCAATTTGAAATTTTCGACGGAAACACTGATTCATTTTGAAAATCGCAACGACGTTACTATAAGCATATACTAGCGTACTTAATGCAAACTTTGAACCACCTCCTTCCTCTCCAAAGACAAGTGTGGCTCTTTTTATGATATTTTTGACGCTGTAACTAGCACAGTTTTTGATAGTCAGATTTCAAGAGAATAAACAAAATTAATATTTGAGGGGAAAGAGAATTGTGCTGATAAAATACAACCGGAACTTCATTTTACTTTAAAAATAGTTAATTTTGTCCTCTCTCTCAACAAAACAAATCGAGAAGGCAATAAAAAGTAGTGCACGGTAAAAAAATGCGAAATTTTTCCACGACAAAGGAAGTACTTTCTCAAAAAGTATACAAGAATCGTCGAAGCTAAAAGTCGGTACGTAGAAAATAAAAATATACTGATCCATCTCATTCATTAATTAAAATAGACGTTCTGATTTGAAAAAAATGATTTTGTTCCGAAAAAGTCTTCAGATGGGATGAGAAGATTTAACTTGATTCCTTCTTTGCATACTAAACAATAATTATGGTAATAATCGGTTCATTGTAGAAACTGAGCACAAGTCACTTATGCAAAATGGGGAGACTGGATCAAATCAAAGCGGATCATATGAACTCAGTATTATTTTTAAGCGGAAGAACAACCTCGTGCGATCAAACTCAACGCACACAAAAATCGCACTCAAGACATACGTATACTGGGGAAATGTGAGCGCTCTGTCTATAACACAAGGGTCGTATTTAATAATTACATCATCAGCTGCCCTGAATCCGAATTGATAGTAAAATGGGAAGGAAAGTGTTTATAGCTTTGACTTTACTTCATTTATATCACTTGTATTCTATATGTTGTCTATCGGAAAAGGGACCAACATAAAAAAACATGATGTGAGAAAAACGTTCTAGATCTCCTGATCAGTTATCATTAATGCACTCACAAAACAGCGCAAAACAAGAAAAGCGTTCGAGTTGTGCCATCATGAGCAAATCTCAAGAGCAAAGATTTCAATATTCAAGTTTATCCCAAGATCAGTTTTCCCATAAGAATTACTAAAAAACTGCGACGAAAAAGCTGGGTCATGGAAGGGGTGCGTGTTCCTCCAATGGCTCGGTCACTGAACATTTTGTGTGTTAGTCTTTATCTCCCTTTGGCAACTGGTGAATGCCCTACGTTCCATTACAGAAAAAATAATTGTGGTGGGAGTTTCGCTCTTTATTAATTTCCCTGATTTTCAACTGCTAAACAACCCCTATCTGAGTCGTAGATTTTTCGGATCATTATCAGCATCCTTTTCTTTCCTGCGTCTCGCTAAAAATTTTCCACTGATCTGTTCTCAAACCGAACTCTCAACCATTACAGTATCGTCAAATGTTCACGAAATGTCAGAAGTGCAATTAGAACTAGTGTCACCGATTTTTCCAGAGCGCTTCAGTTATACCAAAGATATTAAAAAATTAAATAATTAAATGAGATAAATTTCCTCTTACCTCGTATTAAAGTAGTGTTAAAAACACGTTCCAAAACCTTGGGGGATATTCTAAAGTTAACAAAAATCGGTTGTCGGTGTTGAATCCTTGACGGAATTTTAATTTTCGGCTGATATTTCGAGGAAAGTGAATTATCTGGCCGCCAAAAATGTCCTTTCGGCTGGGAAAATCCCTCTCGTCCACTTTCATTTGAACGATAGCGTTCAGTCGTACACCATGTCATCTCCATTTGTGGGTGGCTCGAAAAAATAACTTTGGAAGACATTGTGAAGGCTGGCCTCAGAAATTTCCGAAACCACTTTCTTCACCATAACTTTAACAGGAGCGACAATTACCCGTTACTGGTTTCAGAAATTTCCGAAACAGTTTGTCTTGGCTATTGCTAAAAACGAGGGCAGTTAACCACTGCTGGTTTCAGAAATTTTTGAAACCCCTGCAGCTGACCACACGTGAAGGCGAGAGAAATTAGCGATTATTGGTTTCGAAATTTTTTGAAACCAGCTTCAATGATAGATGGTTTCAGAAATTTCCGATACCACTTCCGAAACGAGTTAATTGTCCTAACAATGTCCAAAGACACTGGAGCCACTAACCTTTGCACTAAGATTAATGTGACGGTAAATGTGCTACTGGTTTGAAAAATTTCCGGAACCATTAATCGCGACACAACTTGTTTTAGAAATTTGCGGAATCCCTCTTATTCTCTATGGTATAGGATTAAGACAACGGCATAACTTCTCCAGTATCACAAATAATTTATTTACAACGTTGCATTGAATTTATATCCGTTCAAAGAAGAAAACACTTAAATCATGAATTTCGAAATTTAATATTCGTTAACGGTGTTCGCCTATTCACTGTTATCTTCCTCAAGCACATCCTGCTCCATCCACGACAACTCATTTCTTCCGGCGTTTGAGACTTGCCTTGGCTGCTGATGCTAAAAATGATAAAACCAAGAAACATCTTAGGAAAAAGCTGTTAATTGAAATTTGTAACGTCATCTTTGACACGTATTCGTTGCCTGACATCAGCACATATTCTTGCCCATAAAAGCTAGATAAACTGACAAAGAAATATCTTATTGCTCAGTACGTAACTCTACCTCAGAACGTGGACGATCTTCGCAACAAACATAATCTCAAGTGTCACGTTCGAAACGCGTGTTTATTTACTTAGAGAGAGTTAGAGGACTGATATATTTATATCGGTGAGTTCGATAACTCTCTAAGATTAATTATTTTTGATTCCTGATTTATATCCTACTTTACTAGTTCAGTAGTGGCCGTTAAATGTATTTTTCCTGAGGCTGAGTGACCATTCTTGGCCTACATTTGTTTAGTGAATACATCTTAGAAGATTAGAATGATAACCCTGGCTAGTCTAACATACATAAATCCAGTAAAAAGCAATTGCAGCTCTGAGCTGTTGCAATAAACGTAGTAACTGAAAAATTTGAATTCCTTTCGGCAACTCCGCATTAAGTTCCTCACACATGCATGTGTGTTTTGCACGGGGTGTTTTCTCTTTTTACACTATAACTAGAATTTACTCCGATACATCTAGAATTCACTTTGCAATGAAAACAATTTCTTTTCTCTCGTGAGCTGGTATACACACTTATAGGCACAATCTCCCAATACTTCAAATATGTCGACAATTGAAAATTGAACCAGACAGTCACTATCTTAGTGTGTCACGCAAGATGAAAATTCGGAAATTTAAAATGCTCTAAAACGAAAAACGCTACGGCACTGGAAACTTGCAAAAAGGCTTAATTCTAGATTTATATTGTCAAAGTAGTCCACATAAAAAAATTATAAAACCTCGATTTTGATTATAGAATTTATGTCAAGGTGAAAACTACTACCTCGTTACTTAGAATATTAAAAGGTTTTCATTTGTTTAAAACGGCTTACTGTAACTTGCAAAACGAGAGGAAGCGAAACGAAGGTTAAACCTGTATTTCACAAAATGAATATTTGAGCATTTCGATAGCAGTAATTCGCAAAATAGATGATAAGTGAGCTGGTTTCTTATTACGCTACGACGATAGTCACGTTCCACATACCTGGGATAGAAGACATTCTCTCTACTTTTTGATGAAACACGCCCCATCTGTTTCATCTCTTTGGTGGTCATCTACCTTTGCTCTCTTCGAATTTCTGGGCTCTTCATTGACCTCCAAGCCAGGTTTCCGTTTGCCAGCGTGAGAACTTGGCTCGTTAGTACGATCTTGCGATCCCCCTTGAGAAACCAACGTCTGAAACCACTGGAGAAAGCGAAAGTGATGGCCTTTCATCCACTGTTTGGTTGCTTTCTTGAATCCGTTTAAATCTGTCAGCAAACTGACGACTGGAAACAGTGTAATCCATAAATTGTTTCGAGAAATCGTTTGCAAGGATGTCGAATTTGCCTAAATCTACAATTGTAGCCTTACACCGGCAGATAGGTTGGAGAACATGACCTGTAGAATGAAAAGACCTGAATAAGCCAATGATGTCACTTCTCTTTTCGTTCTTTGTACAGTATTCAGAAAACTAAGTAAGCAATGTACCTTAATAGAAGAGGTATCCGAACTTTCAGCAACAGCGATAACATTTGCCATCTCCTTGCCGCCAGTTAATGTCCCTTTCCGTTTTTGTATAAATATCGTTAAGTCTAAACCACCATTTTCCTGTCTCGGGTCTGTCGCTCTTACCATTTTTACCTTTGCTCATAATTTCGCTCGTTGCAAAAAATATCTTAACTACAATTTGGAAAAAAAAACAAGATCCTTGATTAACACCTCGGCTAAGAACAGTCTGTAACGATACGCGAATGACACCCCAATTTATATTGCTCCTGTTGAGAATCCGTGGTTTTGTAAAAACACGCAAGAACCAAGATAGCGTGCGGAAAACAATGTCGTTTCATTTACACAGGAAACATCTAGGAATCACATTCCTTGCTCCAAGAAGGAAAAATATAATGCAACTGATTTCTGTGTCTTACCTCTCGACATTAAGCGTTTGTCATGCTTTTGAAAACCAAACATGAATCGCCGGGTTACGAAAAACCTTCAACAAAGTTTAGTATTTCCCACTTCTCAAGTTTTTCTTTTTCGTGCCAGAAGGACAGAAGAAATTCCCACCCATGATTATCAATGTCATGACCGATGGAGGTCACCAGTGTCACGTGTGAGATTGAATGGGTCATTCACCTTGCGGTGGAGGGCTTTGCAAATCGAAGATCTAACTTCTTTTTCGGCTTATCAAATTTCGTTTCATATTTTTATTTGTGCTTAAAACTCGTGCATTGCATCATTTTTTATGTTGCATGTTCATCTCCGCAAGGGTACCGTTTGGTGTCATGATAAATTCAGCTATCGGTAAATTATCGACAATGCAATATTTCCGGTTGTCACTCGCATTAGCGACATGGATGCAACGATGGAAATACGAACATACGATTTGAACTCGTTAACACACCTCACCCTCTCCAGTGAATCTTGCGAGTAGCGATTTCCTAACCTCTTACAGACGAAGATTTCTCACTTTTTATTCGCACAAAAGAAAAATTGAGGTCATTGCATGTTGATCGTAAGGTAACATTTGGTGTCACAATAAACTCAACCACATATTTTCACGATATTTCCTGTTGTTACCCTCTTTGGCGCCATGTATCGATGAAAGTACGCACTGTTAGTTTAAGTCGGGTTAGAATCCAGCCGTACGGTACTTTTCTGAGAGCGTTAACGTTAACGCACTACATCGCCTCCAGTGAATCTCGCAAGCAGCGATTTCCTAACCTCTTACAGACCAAGATTCCTTACATTTTATTCGCACAAAAAAATTGAGGTCGTTGCATGTTCATTCCCGTAAAGTACCATTCGGTGTCACCATAAACTCAACCACATATTCTCACGATATTTCCGGTTGTCACTCTATTTTGCGACATGCATGCAACGGTGAAGTACGCACAGAGGCCAGCCGCACGGTTCCTATCTTAGAGCGTTAACGCACTACACTGTCTCAAATGAATCTTGCAAGTAGCGAACTTGAAAATCCAGGTCCTTCTTCTCCTTTTCTCGTCATCCTGCCTGCCTGGAACCGGACTCGGAAAGTGACTTTTCGCCTCCATGAAATGGCAATTAAACATCACAGCTTTCTGCTAAATTAATCAGCCCAGCATCCAGCTCACTGTTCCTTCCTGACTCTGATCAAAGTGATCCAGAGGAATATGGAGAAAAGGGTGGCTTGAAAGAAAGTGAAGAGGATGAGGATGATATGATATGGGTTTCAGGCCATTAGAAGAACTTGATGAAGATTCCCATGAATCAATGACGCAAGGAGGAGCAAGTGGAGAAAGTGTCATCGAAACTCAAGGTAAAATGATACGTACTGCAATTGCATGGTTTCATAATAGTAAAATCCTGCCGCGTAGTTTTTTGCTCTCTACGCTCCAAATCGAATAGACGTTAATTGCACAGCCCGAGGCTGCCTTGAATAACAATCACTAAAGTGGGCACTCTGTTGTTGTTTGCAGACACTACCTGCTTGCAAGACAGCCACCGTAAAGATAAAAGTCTATGTCTTTGTTGGGGCTACAGTATTTCTCTATTTCGATTCTAATATATCAGAATTACAGCAAAGTTCTGTTCGAGAACATCTACCTTTTCAAGGAGCCACAATAAGTGAATTTTATCACAAGAAAGTCAACATTGTGTTCAGGTTAAACAGGAGTGCCACGAAAAAGCAGAAAAAGGGTTTAATATTAAAAACATCCTCATCACGAGGTGCATTAATGCTGTGAAAATCTCAAGATAAAAATAAGAAAATAGGTGATTGTAAGAACGTTTTCCAAAGATCAAAGTTGGATGGGATAAAAATTATGTATTGAAGATGTCACATTAGGGGTGCGACCACTTATAATGGCCGGATTTGGAGAAGATGTTCTGCGATGATAAGGGCGTTAAGCCAGGGTTGATTGACAAAAGAGGTCAAAAGAAGGGTAGTCAAATACTGTGGATTACAAAAACATTTATAAGTATTCATGTTGCAAGTGCCAGCCACATACAAAATGCAAAGGACGATACTAATTGGAGAGGAGTGGACAAATTAATAAAAAGGTAACAGACGCCCGAAGAATTTGTAGAGTCAATTATAAGAAAGAATGAAAATAACATGGAAGGAAAAACTCAAAGCCTGTCGAAATTTTCAAAGCTAAAAAAAGTATAGGGAAATATTATGCGTAATGCTTTTTGTCGAGGTTCTTGGTCTATTTAATGCCATTAAAGAAGACAAAATCGCTTGTCTGAGATACCATTTACTTTTACAAAAGACTGATGATAAAAATTACGGCTACATCAAGCCTGGTCGATTTGTGTAGTGTCTATCTGACGGATTTGTTCAACCGAGGTCAAGTACATGTATGTTAACGTGCATGATATTACGAAGCTCAAAGTGAAATCATGATTAATTAAACAGTTGTGTGATTTATCGTTCTTCTGAAAATAAACATTTTTACAATTCGTGCGATCCACTCATTTCTCCGTCTTTTAAACAGACGTTACGAAAATAATTTGTCAAGACGACACATGAAAGATTTAAGCAAACATTTGTGCCTAAGTGTTCACAAATTGGATAAAAAAGTGCCACAAGAAAAAAAAAATTCTATGTGACAAACAACAACATAGGTCATACCTATGGGGTTAAGGTGCTACATATAAATTATAACTGGCAGAATGAGTTCCGTGACCTTGGTCCCTGTCCAAGATGAACTGAGGACGCTTTAACGAAACCATACCAGACCCGCTCAGTAAGTTCCACAAAGTTTGGTTATCCTTAAAACTCAGTTAATTGTTTTCTAGAAATACTTTACTGTCGATTACTGCATGTCACCTAGCTATCAACTCAGGCACTGCATGGTAATCTCCCTTTAACTACAGAAAACCAGTACTGGCAGATAGCTATTAGCTTTTAAGCAGCAAAATTTCTTCAGTTAAAGAGTTTCCAGATGTGCTCATCAGTATAACCTGCCATCATTTTTGGACACAACACGAAGATATATAGGTGGTAAACCCCTTGCTTTGCTGTTTCAGGTTTACACAGGAAGGTATGTACCTCCAGCACAAAGAGCAAATCCTGTCCTGACTGTAGAAAACTGAATGTCCGAAATTACATTGGGGACATTTGTCACAGTTAGATGACTGCGATAATTAAAGTACCAGTAATTGGAGAAGTGTTGGAAGTTGAAGAAGAAAGCATCAAGATTCATTACTGGCAAGGCTCTTTCAAAGGAAAGTGGAGGCCTTAAAATGCTCCAAGAACCTGGAGTCCTTGGATAGACGAGCTTCCTAAAACGTGTATCATCCTTTGTTCATTTTCTCTGTCAGATGACAATAAACTCTTGCCGTCTACTAGAAAATATCTACAGCAGGAGTATTCGAGATTGAAAAATCTGAATTGAGATTAATTTATCTAACGACAGCTAGTGAGGGCTCAATTTGTGAGAAACAGATCGTGAATAATATCGTTTTAGACAAAGGGACTTTTCGCCTCTATTTAGCTACGGCGCCAGACAAAACACAATAACCTAATTTAATTTTTGGGAATATTTTCATCGAGGGGCTGACTTACTGTTGGAAAATTGCATCGCAGTTCAGGGGAACGGCTTGCTTGGCCTGGTATTAATTTGGTGCGTTAGCTTATTAAATTTTGTCCTCACCGCTCCATTATAATTCATTTATCACTATCAATGTAATTGACTTGGCAAGATTGACGTGCCTTGGTTTTCTATTTAGGTGCTGATGTGTGAATGAAAGTCTCTTGTGGTGACTGCAAAAAATGTCCCACTAAAGACGTCTCCGCTACCATTGTCGGTTTTTGTCAGTATACATTAAAATAGCCTAGGTTTTTTTAATTATTATTTGACGGTAATTTTTTTTTCGCAAAGTAAACCACCCTCGAACACAAGGGTGATTCGAAAGCTATTTGCTCAGCGTTGGTTTCAGAAATTTTCGAAACCACCTTTGAACAGGGTTCAACAAGAATTGCCATTGGTTTCGA
Organism: Montipora foliosa; assembly: GCF_036669935.1. Taxonomy (NCBI): domain Eukaryota; kingdom Metazoa; phylum Cnidaria; class Anthozoa; order Scleractinia; family Acroporidae; genus Montipora; species Montipora foliosa. The sequence continues at coordinate 45,634,781 of NC_090877.1, read as the reverse complement.
AAATTTCCGAAACCAATGACAGTTGCACGTTGTTAGAATATGGCTCTAAAGTGATCAAAAGAAAACATATACATGGCCATTCAATTTCCGGCCAGATGGTTTCAGAAAATTCTGAACCCATCATCGCCCACTCAGATCAGCTTGTAAGTTGGAAATGCTTTACCACTCTTAAAATATGAGATTGGTGGATACTGGTTTCAGAAATTTCCGAATCCAGGCAAAAAATTCCTCGGACAACTTTCCAAAATCATTACTAAGTAATCTTGGTTTCAATATTCCCTTAATAAAATGATGTTAATGCTTGGCTTCAGAAATTTCCGAACCCGCTAGGCTGTATTAAGGGAAGTTTTCTTTATTTAAGACGGAAAATCTTCCCTCTGTCAGAAAGTTATCACTGGCAGCCTAATTTTAGCCGAAAAATGTGGTCGAAAATTACCCCAAAATTACAATTTAAGCTTTCTCGGCTAAGATTGCTTTACTGCTTACAAAATCAGCCGCTCTTATAGCACTTAAAAAGCATATGATTTCAGTCTTTTAAGACTCCGTTGAGGGGGAAAGATCAATTTCCGGAAGAAACAACTACATTGATCAGACTTCTTTGCCGAATTTTCACTAAAAGTCAGTTAAAAAAGGTACTATTTCAGCCGAAAATTAAACTTTGGAATATCCCCCAACGTTTTGGAACGTGTTTAAAGCTACATAAGAAAGGGACGTGTACCTCGTTTGCCACTTGAAGAACAAACAATTCCAACGGTACCTTAAGGTGACCGTGAATATATGAAAATTTCTTATTTCAAAACTTATACAGCGACACAAATCCGGCATTGTCGAATACTCTTTAAACAGTCCAACCTTATCGACAAGTCGGTTTTTTGTTAACAGCAAACTTAATTAAACATAATAATAAAACGTTCTCTGGTTAAAAAGGAACCACCAGCTTTCGACTGCCAGGACGGACCTACGGCCTTCAATGGGTGAAAGCGAAATGAAAGGTGATACAAATTAAATTCGGAAAAAAATATTGTGTGAAGATTACAAAGCGATCATGAAATTTACAAATTTGAAAAGAATGTAACACTGTCCATGTCGGAGGACGCGAATTAGACTGTCCAAAAACAAGAGTAAGAGAAACAGATAGACGGTGAGTGATCACAAGTTCTCAGTAGCACTATTTAATGACCTCTAATTTGGTATCTCGTTTACTTAACTGCCTCGACTCGTTTGGCAACTGACGAGGTAAAGCGGCTAATATGGGAAGTTAGTTATTAGATGCCACCTTTTTTGATCGGATATGGTCATTAAATTTATTGATTTCTCTGTAACATTTCAACCTCTTTCGGAGCAATGAAAGTGAAGGCATACGAATCTAGTGCGAGCACTTCAAGGCTGTACTTATAAATTCAGTATGTGCATTCAACAAGGCGCTGAGATATAAATATTCGTTCAGTAGCGGCCAAACTGTCGAGAATTTTCGTTGCCAAAAACACTGGAGATTCCTACCTGAAATGTTTTCTAAACGATTCGCAGGAGGGGAAATACAGTCCTTTCTGACATCAGTCACTTATTGAAGACGTGGGTCAGTTATTTGCCAATTTAGCTCTCGGTAAAAGAAACTTAGTACTTTTCAGTAGGTTTATTTTTGCAATTTTTCGCACTCAAAGTTCAGCTAACAAATTCAAGGTAGGAAATTAATAGTTGGACGGGAAGAGGATACTATCGATTTCTGAGAGCTAAAATAATCAAGTTGCCATTGGTTAAATCAAACTAAGGTTACCCGTGTATACCAGTTTCCCCACTTTTACCCATATGGATGGTATGCGACTATGCCTCAATCGATGAGAATACATGAAGAATACATATCTCAGTCGTACTAACCGAATTCGGGGTCTGTATTGTTAGTAACGGACCGAGATTTTTTCCGCTGATATGAGCTAGGGCCATGAATCAACGGGGAAAAGCAAGTAGTCGTAACTTTATTGCAGTTAGTGAGTAAAGTGAGACAAATGATTACAGGAAGGGGGAATATTCTTTAGCTGTTATGCGAACAAAAAAAAACAGGAATGAAATTTAACATTTTGTTTGACAGCTGAAACAATTCCGTTGATGGTAACGGATAACTCTTAATATTCTATCAACTAATGATTTAGCGGACTTGAAAAAGTGACAATATAAGTCAACAGAAGAGATTATAAAATTCGTTCTCCAACAAATGTTGTTATCAACTCCTGACTTTGGAATTGTTACGCAGGAACTTGAACAAACACAAAGCGAGTTTCCTTTGCGAATTCAGGTATGGTCTTCGCCCCCATTTTCTCATTCCACGGCGGTAAAAGTATTAAGGTTTTTAGCGTCTTTTTCTCGGCTGAGAGAAAGACGAAACTAACATTTCTGTAGATATTGTTCTGGCAGATTAATTTGCATGAAAACTTTGGTCAAACAAGTTCATCTAATAAACGCCAGTATTTTTCTCTTTTTATGTAAAAAAATTTGATCGCATTGTCTCTGAAGTAGGAGACTATACCAGTAGCTTGTTTAATTAAAAAAAGCGAAAATTTCTGGAATTATAAATGGCGGAGATAACTAACTAAGGGAAAAAATCCAGGTGCAACTATTCCGTGTTTTGATAGACAACCGATTATTTTTTGCCTTAATGTTTAGCGAAACAAAAAGCGGAGTTGATTAACACTGTCCCCTGGGGATGGGGTGTGGAAATATCTAAATGAAAAGCAAAAGCTTCGCATTTAATTTTAACTTATTAAGGTCCTCACCTATTTCATGGAAAAAGGTCACTGATTTTTGTTACTTTATTGTGTTCGTTACAGATCCCAGCGAAACGAAATGGTTCATTTTCGAAGTAATTCAACCCCGGCCTTGGTGTTTTCACTTGTGTTTGCGATCCTGAGTTATTTTGCTGCAGCGAACAACAAGAGCAGCCAACTACCCAACAATGCGGTGAGCAAAAAGTAAACCACTGGTTCAGTAGATACAAAACTAAATAACTTGTTTTCTCAATTAGGGATACATTGATAAAAATTAACGAGTCACCTCAAGACAAAAGAAGTTTTCCATGGGGAGGGGAGGGTGAAAGGGACGCTGTGGGGCGTGGGTTGTCAGTAAGTGTGAAGAGGAGGTGTCACTCGTTTTGCATGATTAGAAATTAGATTTAGTCGTAACTGTGAATAATCAGGGAATTTATTTCTTCCTTTTTTTTTTTCCTTTTAAACGAACAGCCTGCTTCCCTTTTCTATGGAGGCATTCCTGAAATGCATGGAAAGCCTGGGTCCCCTGGGTTACCAGGCCGTGACGGAAGAGATGGTCGTGAAGGGGCCAAAGGAGACCAAGGACAACCCGGTAAGGCTGGACCCCAGGGACCTCGTGGGGTAGTGGGTCCTGCTGGTGCAAATGGAAAGGATGGCGCAAAGGGAGAACGCGGTGTCCAGGGTCCTCCCGGTCAAAAAGGAGAGCGAGGAGAGACCGGGGCAACTGTAGCTCCAGGTGTGATGGCTTTTAAGAACTGGAAGGAGTGCGCCTGGAAAATTAACGATGACAAAGATCATGGCCTGATTAAGGTGAGCAACAGATTATCTTTTTGGCAACAGAGAAGACATGTTTATATCGTTGGTAAACAGTCGCTGAAGAAAGCGAAACACATGTGCACGTCATTTCCTGGAAGAGGTCATTTCTCGTGTAGTAAACAGATAAATTAATCTGCTTAGTAGATATTAATTTCTTCTATTAAATAAAAAAAAATGGATAGATTTAAGCGCTGAATATTTACTACAGAAAAAAAAGGAAAACAATTGGAGGTAAAATCTTTGATTCACTTTGCCTGAAATTTAGAAGGATATGCTTTTCCTAAAACTTACACTTCAAGGTTCATTTAGTGATCCCTTATTTGATCTTTTCTGGATTTTTTTCTTATTGATTTGCATAATTATTTTTTTTTACAATTACTGCAAAATTCTCTCGCGCTCATTGGCTAATTTTTATTGTCAATAAGCGGACAGACACATAAATTTATAATTTATGCGATATTGACGAGATATTGCATGAAATTGAAGTTTCCGCATTTTTGTCTCGCGTTCTTCTCGTGTTTTCACTTAATTTTGACCCCTCTGCCTTTTTGTTATTGTAAAAAACAAATTGATTTCAGTTTTTCATGCGTCTGTCCTGTTATTGACAATGAATTTCGTCATAACATTGTCAACTGAGTAGTCTGCGGATCTACTCGGCTATCGCATCGTGGATCCACAGCTACTTTGACAAAGTTATGATCAACTGATAGTCATAATCGAATGATAATTAAAAATAATAGTATAGTGATTTATTACCGACTTCTGGGAGCTGGAATTATCTCTACTTTTATGGCCGCTCATACATTTAATATAAGACGATTTTTATTACCCAGGATTGCGTGTTCACCAAGAACTTCTCTGATACAGCTCTTCATGTGGCTTGGACTGGTACTTTGCGAGTTTATGGCTGCACTAGTTGCTGTAAACGCTGGTACTTCACTTTCAACGGTGCTGAATGCTCGGCTCCCCTCCCTATTGATGGTGTTGTGTACTTACGCTTGGCGGGTCAAGAACCTCTCCGCGTCCGCCATATTGAAGGGCACTGCAACAACATTCACAAGGGAAAGGTGCGAGTGGGATTCTGGGTCGGCAATTGTCCTAGCTATGGAAATGCTGATGCCCACACAGGTTGGAATGCAGTGTCCCGAATCTTTGTTGAGGAAGTTCCTAAACCTCAAGCTTAGATATCAACATAAAAGCTTCAGTCCGGCAAAAGCTCTTTAAAGGGACATAAATCTTTTAAATTCACAATTACGTATACATAATTTGGATAATGGCGACTTTTGTTTGTTGGGGCTTCTTTTGATTGTAATAAACATTCTGCTGATTGGAAATAAAAGTTTCAACGCGACCAATACCTGCCTCTGAGTACAATGCTTATTACCTTGTCAGTCCTCTATATGTTTTTCTACATTCTTTTTCACAATGTGTTGTCAGGAGAGAATGGGACTTTTCCCTCAAAGTCAAACTTTTCGAATTCGTCACCAAACGTGATACCTACCAAAGCGGCCATTTTTTTCAGATCATGCAGAACAGCAAAGCAGCTAAGTCTGTTATTTCACAACATCATTACAACTGACCAATCAGGTGTCTTTCTTTAAAAAAAAGATGTATTAGAAGCAAGGTGAACACACCAACTAGTTTTGGGCAACATTGAAAAAATATTATTGGAAGAGACCCATGTATATATTGGCTATTGACCAAGCGTGAGGTCAAGATGGCTGGATATTGGCCAAGTTCTTTTTTTGCGTGTTTATGGACCGAGAAGAGGTCGAGGTCCATAAAAATGCAAAAAAGAACCAGGCCATTATCCAGCCATCTTGACCGAAAAAGCTTGGTCATGATAAAGGATTTATTTTATGAGATAAAACACCAAAAAAAAAGTGATCTTTGATCTTGCAGGACCAAGCGAGAAATCCCGAGCGGGTAGTATAGCTCCATCTTGCCCGCTCAGGTAGCCAATCACAGCTTGCGATTTGGTTCATCTTGCCCGCACAGGGATGTAATAAGGGAATATGAACTCTTGTTCTTAGGCCATCGTAGCTTGATTAAGAAAATAACACAAACAGCGGTGATAAATTTTCAAAAGTGACCGTTACAATTTTTGAAAACTATATATATATCGTAAACAATAGGGGTCTGGAACCTAGATTGAGAAAAATGATCTGCAGCAGTACGTGTCTAGACGTAATGAGAGAAGTAATAGCTAAAACAGCAATAACTTCTCACTACTAATTGTCTGCTGGAACTTCGATGAATTCTACATTGGCAAAACAAAACGAAGACTCCACGACAGAAAAACAGAACATTTCAAGGCTCTAGCTAAAAGTGACCATTCATGAGCCATTGCTGATCATGCGAAAACCACTGGCCACGACATTAAATGGATCACTTTGACATTTTAGCGTCCGGAAAAACTGACTTTCACTGCAAAATTAAAGAGACTTTGTTCATTCAAGAGCTAAAGCCTTCCCTTAATGTCAATATTAGTAGTCCTGTTGTTTCGTCATTCCCCGAGGCCTAAGACTGAGACCGGTAATTAACGGGTTCCCATTAAAGCCACCTGATTTTTTTCCGATATCTATAAGAGACAACTATTACGTTTAAGGGTCACTTCACTTTATTTCAGTCAAAGGGATAGCTCTTTGCAAAATTGCGATGAAAGTATTTAGTCTTGTTATGTCAAGCCGGTGTTTAACCCAGTCTCCCTCCTTGCTTCGCACTGAACAAACTTTAGCAAAGAGTCTCCTAACCGCGCGGGGAATTGATCCCAAAATCGCGAAAACCGGAAATAACACTCTCTCCATTTGGTGAGCAAGTACGTATCTCGAAACTTAACTAGGTGCTAATTGCAGAAGCCGTTTCTACCCGGACTCCAAAATGATAACAACTGTTTTAGGGAAAGGAGATAGATTTGAAGTGATAGGAAGATATGCAATGTATATATTGATGAAATTTAATTTTATCGGTTGCTATAGATCATCGGGATTTACAGCGTCTACTATTCCACGAACTTGCTGAAGTTACCTTTAAAATGCTACATATCGATCGCCACCACCTACGTACATTTGCCAAAAACGTTTATCTTGATTAATTTGTCAGTATTATCTCACTTCTGACATATTGTGGGCACTGAATGATCTTTGATGGTTTGAAAACATTAAAAGAGCTCACCAAGAAAAAAAAAAACAACAACTCAAAAAAGATGGGTATAGCAGTCGTGAATCCGAAAAAATATATACCGGCAAGCGTTGCTTCCATGGTATTGATTTTTCTGTTATTGAACATTAAGGCATTCACGAGTTGTCAAAGAGAGAGGAGTTGCATACAAAATGTTCAGTGATCGATCAGTTGGAGAAAGGCAGCCTTTTCATATTTTTTGGGTATTTTTTTAGGGTAATTCTGAAAATGGTTTGCAACCAATCTCTAGAGACACAGACAACAATGCTACAATGTACAAAGGCTGGCAGCCGAACAAAAGGCGCTAAAAATGAGAGATCTTTTGTTTTCGTCCTCCAATTTGGTGGCAATGACTGAACGTGAAAACCACCTATTGAATACTATTACCCGTTACTGCAATAGTTAAAGGTGGGTAGTATTCTCGGGAGTCATGGACAAGTGCTCTCCAGCGGTCTCTGTCAGCCATGGTCACTGCTATCTCCTTCGTCTCCGTCAACCCTGTGTCTAATCGCAGGCTATCAACAAAAGTTAATCTCGGTCTCCCTCTGCTCTTTTGTCCATGTGTGGGCTCAGAAAGTACAAGGGCGTTAAGGATAACGGTGAGCTTGACCATCTAGCCTCATTCTCCTTTAGATCTGTGCAACTTTGGAGCTGACCTTTGGAAGGCTGAGTCAAGGTGCTTTCCCATCACAAGACGCTTACAGTAATCCACCACAATGATGAAAAGGTAGAATGCAAAGGTATCGCCTTGGAGTACTCCTGCAAACGATCTCGAAAAAATCTGTCTTTCCATCTGCAGTGAGGATGTGAACTCTGGTGTTCATGTAGAGTAGAGAGACGAGGTCCACAATCTTCTGAGGAATTCCATACTCTCCATAGGCCTGTAGAATCTTCATGAGGCACTTTCTGTCCACAGAATCAAAGGCCTTCCTGAAATCAATAAAGACAATGACAGCAGGAAGGTTCTAGCTCCCTCTAAGATCTTCCTTAGCATTAGTACTTTCTCAATCTCAGGTTGAACGCCAATGAGAATCTTCCTGTTCAGGGTTTTAGTAACCAGCAATGTTAGACAGATTGCTCTGTAGTTGTTGGTGTCAGTGAGATCTTCTTTTTTCGGGTCTGAAATAATTTCGGATTATTTCAAGTAGTAACATTGGCATGAACGGTGTGGATGTTTGTGCCTTGGAGAGAAAATTGAAAGTTAAAATTATCGACAGGTGTTCCACCTCGTACCCTTAAATATGGTAATTCCACCTCGATGTCATGCTTGCCCGGCCCGGGTTGGTCGCAGCATGGTTGGCTAACCAGCGTTAAATACCATGGAAACCTATAGGTTTTGATACCTCTTATCCAACAGTTAGCACTAACAAAGCTTCGAGCAATCTTCCCCAGGACGACAAGCGCAAAGGGATGTTCCACTGAAAATGTAAAAAGCACTTGCAGGGCAAGTAGAGCCATTGTTTTTGCTCATTAAAATTATTGTTTCGCTGTGTTCTCGTAGTCGTCGTCCTTGCTTATTTGAGCTTCCTATCATTATTTCTATGTCAGCGATATTTCGAGAACTATTTACTGTTGAAAGGTAATCTTGGAAAACGAAAGACACCTCAACAATTTCGTTTTGTTCTCTTTTCTATTTGGTGCTCTCGGGTCGACTTTTACAGATAGCTTCTCGTTCAATTAACTACCTTTCCTTTAGGTATACAGCTCTTTTTATATCTTCTAAGTTTGGCCTGTCAACAATGTGTCAATCACATGCCAAATGTCACCTGCCAAGCGAAATGCAACTGCGTAGCGTTATTATTTTTACACGTCTTTGTTAGAGCCAGCTCCTATTCAGAAAATGCATGTTCACTTTTAGAAAGCTTTCTTCTGACTTGGCCTGGTATATGTTGCAATACTTAAAGGCTACTTTTACACTCAGATTAGCTAGAAGGCTGTGACATAACAACCAATGAACAAAGTAGCATTGAAAAGAAAGAGGGACGGGCTTAAAGCACCGCCAAATACATAACAAGTAACGCGGACTAGTGGCAAAAGTAATTTAAAATTTCTACACGTGTAGCTGTAAAGTTTCGGTTGGTAATAACTATATAGTGTCAAGAAAAAGTAAATTAAACCTGTGTAAAAGTCTTTTGTGTGTCCATAAAAGAAGGCATCTTTTCTGTCATACCAGTTAAAACATTCTTAATGAAAAACGTAGTGGCTTGGCGTACCAAAGACCTTTCTCCAAACTAGTGACTACAAAGCGGTACTCAGTATAATTACATAAACTATGTGCAGTCAGAAAAATGCATGAAAGGGTTGGATGCCGTGGATTACCAGGCCGTGACGGAAGAGATTTCCTTGAAGGGCCCAAGAAGACCAAGGACAACCTGGTAACACAGGGATATCCTGAGGCAACCCGTTCTCGCCATTGAATTCGTGATTATCCTGAATTGTTAATTCCCTATTATCGTGAATTTAGAAGACTGAAAGCTTGATATGACTTATGGGAAACGGTCATATATTGTTTGAAAATGAAGACAACCTAAGTAAATGGACATAGGACTCGAACCTGGGCATGTCGATTAACCCGTCACCTAACCACTCGACCACCACACCGCTAACTTCTCAGGGACAATATTTTAAACACTTTTTGATGATAGTGTAATATCACTACCCAACAACATTAAACACTACAAAAGATCGGTTTCCAAAATCACGACAAAGCTAAACATTTTAAAATCAAAGCTTAGCCCCAAATTATTAATCTAGCTATGCCTAATTACTCTTCAGCAGCGATATTCTATGATATTTTTGTTTTTTTTTTGGTAAGGCGGTGTCTTGATCTTCAGTGGTAAAGCGAAAAGAAACGGTTCCTATAGACATGATAGAGTTCAAATTCAATCCACGGATATATAGAGGATATTACACGGTGGCGAGAAGATATGAATTTTATGTTCGAGTGGCAAGAACAATATCTCACGAGTGAGCGAAGCGAACGAGTGAGATATTGTTCTTGCCACGAGAACATAAAATTCATATCTTCGAGCCAACGTGTAATGTTCTTTTTATTATATGGAGACTAAATATTGATAAATTCCGATTTTATTGTGTTTCAAAGTAGTCAAGTTTTACAAATACGGCTTGGCTTTATAAAAAAGGCGGGAAAAAAAAGGCGGGAATCGTGGCGTCATTGAACGATACGACACTCACAAAGGTGACATACGGAAAATACGCCACTCGGGTCCCGGATGTAGTGGCGTATGGAATCTACGAGTGGTTTAGTTCCCAGTAAAACACTCTCCTCCATATAATAAGATATATTATTCCCTTACCTAGTTACATTCTCCTCTACCAAAAGTCCTGGTACACAGAGTCCAAAATTTACGATAATAGTGAATTCAAATCAAATTAGCAATTCAGGATAATCGCGAATTCATGGGTGAGAACGTGTTGCCTGAAGTAATGGATCCTGGATGGAGAACGTGGCGTCAAGGATCTTCCCGGTTAAAAAGAAGAGAGAGAGAGGAGAGACTGGGCCAAGTACAGCTGCAAGTGTGATGGCTATTAAGAACTGGAAGGAGTGCGCCTTGAACGTAAATGATGGCAAAGATAATGGCCTGATTAAGGTGAGCAACAGATTGCCTTTTTATGACAGAGATGACAACTTCATATCATTGGTAAACAGTCGCTCGAGAAAGTTTCAATGTGCAAAACAAAATGCAAATCGTTTCCAGAAAGAGGACATTTTTCGAAAAGTAAACGGATGTGTTAATCAGCTGAAGGAGACTTTGATTTCTTCAGTTCAAGTTCTGTTTGCCACAGAAGGAAAGGAAAACTATTCGAGGTAAAAAAAAAGAAACATTTTACAGCTGGTTTAAAATTTAAACGGATCGCTTTCACTAAAACTTACATTGTAATGTTCATTTTGTATCCCTTATATTTATCTTTTCTGGGAGGTCTTTTTTCATTAAATCAAAGACATCAATAGAACGAGTTTCGTAAAACCAAAACCAAAGTAATTACTTTGGCCAATCAAAAAGGACGGAGGCAATCCAGTAAACCAATCAAAACTCGACGTAATTACACGTAACCGATACAAAGCGTGGGAAAATATACACGCACAAGCCACGATTGATTTTGGTTTCACTTCTGATGGGTTGAAAAAGAGGGGCTAGAACTTTGAACCAATCACTGAGTGAAGCAATGCAAAACCAAAGCAATTCGCTAATTACTTTCGACACTCAATTGAAAACTGTTCTAATGATAATGATAATGACATTAGGGTCCCTTAGGTCGGAGAACGAGGACGACTACAACTATGAGCATGCACACTTGGAAAATTAATAGGCCTCTAAACCTTATACATACATATACATGCATAACCTTTATTAACGTGTCTAATCGTTCTAGCGCCACAAGGCACTAATTGGCGACACCTTTAAAACAAATTACATCATCAAATTAGACTAATTACTACTATAAAACATATAAAAAACCGGAAATCAACACTATTCAAGCTAAATACACTTTTACACAATAGAACTAATTGTATATTAAAATGTAAAACTAAATGCGTATATGAGCTCGGACGCTAAGATAAATAAGTAAATATGCGCACGTCCAGTTAACAGCAGCATAAGCGGCATTCCCTCCCACATCTTTCAAGAATTAATGTTATATCCTTTTTACGAATCATTGTTCTAAAAGCTGCCAAAGTTCTAATATTTCTAATATTTATGCGCATGCTCAACAGGGAAAACTCGTACTCCTAGGCCTAGTCGTCCTCGTCTTCCGATTTAAAGGTCTCTAATGATACTGACGACGACGGTGATGATGATCCAGTCTCGACTTCTGGGATGTTGAAATTATCTCCTTAGAAACGTTAAAGTGTCTTTACTTTTATGGCGGCTCATACATTTATAATACAGTTGATTTTATTCCACAGGATTGCGTGTTCACCAAGAAAGTCTTTGATACAGCTCTTCATATGGCCTGGGCTGGTATATACTTTGCGAGTTTATGGCTGTTCACTTTTAACGGTGCTGAATACTCGGCTGAATCATTGCTCGGCTCCCCTCCTTATTGATGATCTCTTCCCCAAATTAACGATTATCTTTAATTCCTAATTTGCTTTGAATTTACTATTATCGTCCATTTAGGACACTGTGCCCCAGGACTTGTCGTAGAAGATCATCATATCCGTGGATTAGATCTGAACACGGAGTTTCAACTCAATGAGAACTGCTTCCTTCCTCTTCAACACTGAAGATCAAGACACCGCGCTTTTAAAAAAACTATTTATTTAAGTCTCCCATAGAATATCATTGCTGAAGAGTAATTAGGCCTAAGCTAGATTAGTTAGGCGTTAGGCTTAAGTTTTGATTTTAAAATGTTTAGCTTTGACGTGAAATTTGGTAACAGACCTTTTGCAGTGTTTAATATTGTTTGTTGCCGAGTGATAATACAGCATTATCAAATAGTGTTTAAAATATTGTTTCTGAGCAGCTGGTAGTGTGGTGGTCAAGTGGTTAGGTGACATGTCATTCAAAAATTCCAGGTTCGAGTCCTATATCCATACAATCGGGATAAAATAATCATTTCCAATCTTCTAAATCAAGTAAACGATAATTCGCTATTTTCGCAAAATCCCATAATACAGTTCATTTAGGGGGGTTATTTGAATTAAAACAATGGATATCCAGTTCACTGAAGCATGATACAATCCCAAGAGTAATTAACTTGTATTGCTTTTATGCAACCCCCCCCCCCCCCCCCCAATAAAAAAAATATATATATATTGCATTATGGGAATAGGACAGTAGTTTATGTTAAATTCTGAGCAAATAAGGAACTAACGATAACCGTTAATTCAGAGGTAGACAATGGATCATTCTCGTTCCCAGATCCATTCGTTTTCTTTCTCGCGCGAAGGCCCTGCCGCCTAAGGGAAACCATAGCATCTGGGAACAAGAATTGAAAATATGTGAGCGCAAATAAAACTTGTGGACAAGTATCTCGAAAGTTAACTCGGTCTCGAATTCTGATGTTTGAAATACAATCAACTTTCGTCATTTCTCATTCTCAAAGAAAATTTAAAATGAAAATTATCCATTGCCGCGAACTTTTGTTTCATCTTCTTACAGCTTTTACCGGGATTTACAGCGTCTATTTTTCCATGGAGCTTGGACTTAACAATGCCACATATCGCCCACTAACTACTTTTAATTTGCCATGAAAGGTTTTCTTTTTTGTTAAATCCATTCCAACGGGAAACACAATCGTTCATTTTGCACCACCTCTGGTATATCGTTGTCAAACATATGTGCCTACAGAGCACAGTGGGCGTGAAGTTTGGTATTTCCCTTCGTTTTTCGTAGTACATTTACTTCCGTGTCAAGAGTGTTGACTTGTTATGAATGTTTCTTGTCTGAAGTCCATCCTTGTTTCTTCATACTGATCTATTTTTACGCTATGAGACTCACTAAACTCAACTGACTTTTATGAATTGCTGTTTGTAGGCCCTGGGAGATTGATCTCAGGGGAGTGAACTCGTTAAATGCTCAAAGAATGTTTCTTGTCCAAAGTCCATTGGACCCAGTCATACTGATCTATTTTAATGCTAGCAAAGGTTGAACCCAACTCACTCTTCTGAGTTGTTCGTGAGCGTCGGATCTTCTACAGTGATTTGTTTGATTGAGAAGGTACGAAAATTAAGGAAACGTACACTCACAGGTAGTCTCAGGTATGACGTTTTGTATCTCTTGTTTTTGAGTGTTCCTAAGGACCTCTAACTGACCTCAGTTATAACATCGTCTTTTTCTCGAAACAGCCTTGCTTGTCGTTTCCTTCAGAAGCAAGGAATCGATGGTGTTTGCATAACGTAAGGGAAGTATCACGTGGATAATTCTCGTGGGCTACCGAAACTGTAATTTATCGTTTTCCTAATGCGAAGGATCATGATTTAACATGTAAGACTTATGACTAACCGACAAGGCTCTTGTGAGAGTCAGACACTTGATAAAATAAACCTAAAAATAAACGGTGCATGCGCGTTGCTGCCAGATTAAGAACTCTGCAAAGGTTTTCGATTACGTCATACAGAAGTGGTGTCCGTGTCCCGCTGCTAGCGTGTAACACCTGATCAAACACAAGCACCGCGCGTGCTTTGATGTTCAGACAGCAAATCTACTCCAGTTCACATTCATTTTCACGGCAAGTTGTGCTTTAGGAGCTTTTACTCCTCGATCAATGATAACAGCTGAAGTCAGCTGACTTCCTGTCGAAAAACATCGTATTCTTTCATTGTTGGCGAGAGATTGCGCATTTTCTTCTTCCATACGTCTTTCAATATATATAGCTTACATGTCAGATTAAAAAATAAACACATATTTGAAAGCCTTTGATAGGCTAATTAAGGACGGTGCCTATTAATTCAAAGGTATTTTTGCCCCGATTTATGATTATGCAGGAAATGAAGATCTTAACAAGTGCCATGGAAATCCAAAAGGAAAATTGGGGCTAACCACGTATTTTTCCAAGATAATTCATGAATAATATTTGTAAAAATGTTTAAAATACAAAGCAATGTATGGCGTTTTTTCTCAAATCGAGCTTAATTATCTCTCAAAAATGCATGGTTAGCCCCAATTTTCTGTTTGGATAACAAGACTATTTACTAAGATCTACTTTCTCCGCCGCATAGTTTTAAACCGCGCAAAAATATCCCTGTATTAGTGAGCATCATCGATAGGATTCCCGTGTATCTCGAGATGCGCAGACCGTATGCGCAATAACAGTGGTAGGCACCGTCCTTAACAGTATATGCCAGAAGAAATGTTTTGTTTTTTTGGTATATTAACTTAAAGCTTTCTTTAAAGCTGTATCATCTACAGGCTCAATATGAACTCAGATAATGACCACCTCCCAGATGGCTTGATAGCTCAACTGGTAGAGTACTGCTCTAGTATCGCACAGGTCGGATTCGAATCCCATTCAAGCGTGAACTTTTCAGGCTTTAACTTGCAGCCTATGCATGCAGAAGCAACCCAAACCCTGTGATGATGCAATTGACCAGCTTGCAGCATATTTCAGTTAAAAGAGGAAGTGCAGCGCATTAGTTCGGTCATGGGATCGAATCCCGTTCAAGGGATTTTTCAAGCTTACTTGCAACTGTTTAAGTTATACCAAAGATATTAAATTAAACAATTAAATGAGATAAATTTCCTCTTAACTCGTATTAAAGTAGCGTTAAAGCAAAATAAGAAAAGAACGTGTACCTCGTTTGGCACTTGAAGAACAAACAATTCCAACGGTACCTTAAGATGACCGTGAATATATGAAAATTTCTTATTTCAAAACTTATACAGCGACACAAATCCGGCATTGTCGAATACTCTTTAAACAGTCCAACCTTATCGACTAGTCGGTTTTTTGTTAAAAGCAAACTTAATTAAACATAATAATAAAACGTTCTCTGGTTAAAATTCGACTGCCAGGACCTACAGCCTTCAATGGGTGAAAGCGAAATGAAAGGTGATACAAATTAAATTCGGAAAAAAATGTGTGAAGGTTACAAAGCGACCATGAAATTTACAAATTTGAAAAGAATGTAGCACTGTCCAGGTCGGAGGACGCGGATTAGACTGTCCAAAAACAAGAGTAAGAGAAACAGATAGACGGTGAGTGATCACAAGTTCTCAGTAGCACTAGTTAATGACCGCTAATTTGGTATCTCGTTTACTTAAATGCCTCGACTCGTTTGGCAACTGACGAGGTAAAGCGGCCAATATGGGAAGTTAGTTATTAGATGCCACCCAATTTATTGATTTCTCTGTAACATTTCAACCTCTTTCGGAGCAATGAAAGTGAAGGCATACGAATCTAGTGCGAGCATTTCAAGGCTGTACTTATAAATTCAGTATGTGCATTCAACAAGACGCTGAGATATAAATATTCGTTCAGTAGCGACCAAACTGTCGAGAATTTTCGTTGCCAAAAACACTGGAAATTCCTACCTGAAATGTTTTCTAAACGATTCGCAGGAGAGAAAATACAGTTCTTTCTAACATCAGTCACTTATTGAAGACGTGGGTCAGTGATTTGCCAATTTAGCTCTCGGTGAAAGAAACTTAGTACGTTTCAGTAGGTTTATTTTTGCAATTTTTCGCACTAAAAGTTCAGCTATCAAATTCAAGGTAAGAAATTAATAGTTGGACGGGAAGAGGATACTATCAATTTCTGAGAGCTAAAATAATCAATTTGCCATTGGGTAAATCAAACTAAGATTACTCGTGTATACCAGTTTCCCCACTCTTACCCATATAGTATGCGACTATGCCTCAATCGATGAAAATACACGAAGAATACATATCTCAGTCGTACTAACCGAATTCGAGGTCTGTATTGTTAGTAACGGACCGAGTTTTTTTTCGCTGATATGAGCTAGGGCCATGAATCAACGGGGAAAAGCAAGTAGTCGTAACTTTATTGAAGTTTGTGAGTAAAGTGAGATAAATGATTATAGGAAGGGGGAATATTCTTTAGCTATTATGCAAACAAAAAAAACAGGAATGAAATTTAACGTTTCGTTTGACAGCTGAAACAATTCCGTTGATGGTAACGGATAACTATTAATATTCTATCAACTAATGATTTAGCGGACTTGAAAAAGTGACAAGATAAGTCAACAGAAGAGATTATAAAATTTGTTCTCCAACAAATCTTGTTATCAACTCCTGACTTTGGAATTGTTACGCAGGAACTTGAACAAACACAAAGCGAGTTTCCTTTGCGAATTCAGGTATGGTCTTCGCCCCCATTTTCTCATTCCACGGCGGTAAAAGTAATAAGGTGTTTTAGCGTCTTTTTCTCGGCTGGGAGAAAGACTAAGCTAAACAACATTTCTGTAGATATTGTTCTGGCAGATTAATTTAGATGAAAACTTTGGTCAAACAAGTTCATCTAATGTACGCCAGTATTTTTCTCTTTTTATGTAAAAAAATTTGATCGCATTGTCTCTGAAGTAAGAAATTATACCAGTAGCTCGGTTAATTAAAAAAAGCGCAAATTTCTGGAATTATAAATGGCGGAGATAACTAACTAAGGGAAAAACTCCAGATGCAACTATTCCGTGTTTTGATAGAAAACCGATTATTTTTTGCCTTAATGTTTAGCGAAACAAAAAGCGGAGTTGATTAACACTGCGCGCTGGGGTGTGGAAATATCTAAATGAAAAGCAAAAGCTTTGCATTTAATTTTAACTTATTAAGGTCCTCACCTATATTTCATGGAAAAATGTTACCAATTTTTGTTACTTTATTGTGTTCGTTACAGATCCCAGCGAAACGAAATGGTTCATTTTCGAAGTAATTCAACCCCGGCCTTGGTGTTTTCACTTGTGTTTGCGATCCTGAGTTACTTTGCTGCAGCGAGCAACAAGAGCAGCCAACTACCCAACAATGCGGTGAGCAAAAAGTAAACCGCTTGTTCAGTAGATACAAAACTAAATAACTTGTTTTCTCAATTAGGGATACATTGATAAAAATTAACGAGTCACCTCAAAACAAAAGAAGTTTTCCATGGGGAGGGGAGGGTGAAAGGGACGCTGTGGGGCGTGGGTTGTCAGTAAGTGTGAAGAGGAGGTGTCACTCGTTTTGCATGATTGGAAATTAGATTTAGCCTTAACTGTGAATAATCAGGGAATTTATTTCTCCCTTTTTTTTTTCTTTTAAACGAACAGCCTGTTTCCCTTTTCTGTGGAGGCATTCCTGGAATGCATGGAAAGCCTGGGTCCCCTGGGTTACCAGGCCGTGACGGAAGAGATGGCCGTGAGGGGGCCAAAGGAGACCAAGGACAGCCCGGTAAGGCTGGACCCCAGGGACCTCGTGGGGTAGTGGGTCCTGCTGGTGCAAATGGAAAGGATGGCGCAAAGGGAGAACGCGGTGTCCAGGGTCCTCCCGGTCAAAAAGGAGAGCGAGGAGAGACCGGGGCAACTGTAGCTCCAGGTGTGATGGCTTTTAAGAACTGGAAGGAGTGCGCCTGGAAAATTAACGATGACAAAGATCATGGCCTGATTAAGGTGAGCAACAGATTATCTTTTTGGCAACAGAGAAGACATGTTTATATCGTTGGTAAACAGTCGCTGAAGAAAGCGAAACACATGTGCACGTCATTTCCTGGAAGAGGTCATTTCTCCTGAAGTAAACAGATAAATTAGTCTGCTTAGTAGATATTAATTTCTTCTATTAAATATAAAAAAATGGGTAGATTTAAGGGCTGAATATTTACTACAGAAAAAAAAAAGGACAACAATTCGAGGTAAAATCTTTGATTCACTTTGCCCGAAATTTAGAAGGATATGCTTTTTCTAAAACTTACATTTCAAGGTTCATTTAGTGATCCCTTATTTTATCTTTTCTGGATTTTTTTCTTATTGATTTGCATAATTATTTTTTTTACAATTACTGCAAAATTCTCGCGCGCTCATTGGCTAATTTTTATTGTCAATACGCGGGCAGACACATAAATTTATAATTTATGCGATATTGTGGATATATTGCATGAAATTGAAGTTTCCGCATTTTTGTCTCGCGTTCTTCTCGTGTTTTCTCTTAATTTTGACCCCTCTGCCTTTTTGTTATTGTAAGAAACAAATTGCTGTCAGTTTTTCATGCGTCTGTCCTGTTATTGACAATGAATTTCGTCATAACATTGTCAACGGAGTAGTCTGCGGATCCACTCGGCTGTCGCATCGTGGATCCTCAGCTACTTTGACAATGTTATGATCAATAACAGGACAGACGCATGAAAAACTGACATCAATTTGTTAAAGTACAACTGATAGTCATAATCGAATGATAATTAAAAACAATAGTATAGTGATTTATTACCGACTTCTGGGAGCTGAAATTATCTCTACTTTTATGGCCGCTCATACATTTAATATAAGACGATTTTTATTACCCAGGATTGCGTGTTCACCAAGAACGTCTCTGATACAGCTCTTCATGTGGCCTGGACTGGTACTCTTTGAGTTAGATTCTGCACGAAATGCTGTAAACGATGGTTCTTTACTTTCAACGGTGCTGAATGCTCGGCTCCCCTCCCTATTGATGGTATTGTGTTCTTAGACTTGGCGGGTCAAGATGCTCAACGCGTCCGCCATATTGAAGGGCACTGCAACAACATTCACAAGGGAAGGGTGCGCGTGGGATTCTGGGTCGGCAATTGTAATGGATATGGAAATGCTGATGCCAACACAGGTTGGAATGCAGTTTCCCGAATCTTTGTTGAGGAAGTTCCTAAACCTCAAGCTTAGATAACGACATAAAAGCTTCAGTCAGGCAAAAGCTCTTTAAAGGGTTATAAATCATTTAAATGTAGAGTTGAGTAGACATTGATATCATTGTGGATATCGGCCACCTTCGTATATTGGGGCTGCTTTTGATTGGAATAAAATTCTGCTGAATAAAAAGCTGGATTACAAAACATAGTTTCCTCCGAGTATAATTATTGTCCTCTTGACTTTCTGTGTATGTTTTCCTACATTCTTTTTCACAATGTGTGTACAGGCGAGAATGAACTTTTCCCACTCTTTTCAAAGTCAAAGTTTTCAGATTCGTCGACAAACGTGCACGTGATACCACTGAGGTCATTTTGTTACATCATTCAGAACAGCAAAGCCACCAAGTCTTTTATTTCACCGCGTCATTACAACTGACCAATCAAGTGCTTTTCTTTAAAAAAACATTAAAAGCAAGGTAAACGCACCATGAAACCAACCCGGTGTGGCCAACACATTACGCATGCGCACAGACATTCCATCCGGTTAATTGGTAGCCATGGACATGCGTGATGAGTTGGCCATACCGGGTTGGTGTTGTGATGTGTTCAACTTGCTTTTAATGCTTCTTTCTTTAAACATCCACGCAGTATGATCACTCGCTAAAAGTACATTGAAACAAAGTTATCATTGGAAGAGGCCCATGAATGAGGATATAATATTCTCTTACCTCAATCCCCGATGCCGAAGTCTGTATCCGGTGAATAAAGGGAGCATCGGAATTTTCCCGATATCTACAAGAGAAAATTGAAAAGTTCGAGGATCACTTCTCCCTTTCATCTATAGCTCTATCCGGGATAGCTACAGGCGTACGGGCACGATCCGACCTGGGGGGGGGGGGGG
Source organism: Montipora foliosa (assembly GCF_036669935.1). Lineage (NCBI taxonomy): Eukaryota > Metazoa > Cnidaria > Anthozoa > Scleractinia > Acroporidae > Montipora > Montipora foliosa. The sequence goes on along the minus strand of NC_090877.1, from coordinate 45,614,858 downwards.
TGAGGGCGAATGTTTGATTGTTGAAATCCGTTTTTTACTCCCTCAAAATGTACGAAATAAACATTCGCTTACAATCCTTAAAAGTCATAAAACTGGACGTATTCGAAACAAAGAGTTTTTAGAACCTCACATAAATTTTATGCAAAATAAATTGCTAACGCTAAATTAAATATTTACCTGAAGCCTCGTAGGCTGCTTGAACTCACCTTAAAAGTCCCTTTGATCTGAAAAAGTTTCGAATGCCGGCGTCGCCCAAAGAGTCGATGGTACAGTAACAGACCACGAAGAAACTTCGAACTAAAACTTTCTTTCATCTTTGATCTCTCGCGCCGCCTTAAAAATGGCGCGAAAGTTTGGTGCGAACTGCAGCAAATGCCAGTGATTAACAGATCAATAGCCGAGCAATTCAAATATTTTAAGATCAACCGCAAGGAATTATTTCAAAACAAGGACTTTAATATCTTTTAACTTACAGAAGTAATATTTTTATACTTTCGAGTGCTCTTTTTTATATTTTTGCCTTATTTATATATTTTTTAATTCCATCTTTTATCGTTTCTTTATTGCCCGAAATTTGAGCGTTTTGCCCGAAAATTTCTGAGACTCGTACGCCTATGATAGCTCTATAGCTGTATAGCACTGCAAATATTTACAATTATTTCAGTCAAGGGGATAGCTCTTTGCAAAATTGTGATGAAAGTATTTTAAACCCATTCTCCTCCTTGCTTGCTCCGTCCTGGACAAACTTCTCAGCCAACTCATTCTCGGCACTGCTATTAGGATAATCAGATGGTATAAACCGGGTTTGAATATACAATTATCATTATTTTATGACACTGACAGTTGGAAAGGAATCCTGGGAACTGAATATTTTTCTTTTAAAATTAAACCCAGATTTCCGGACTCGGAACTCGAACCTACGATTATTACCTTACGTGTCACCGCTCCTAACCACTAAACCATTAAGTCGCCGCTTGCTTCGACGAATTTTTTAAACACAGTAATCTTATTTATTTTTCATAAGACCGGGCTTTAAACGTGCACTAACACTCGCTATCAAATATTTTACATAACTAACAAGAAAGGTCAGGCCACACTTAAAACAAAGCTAACCATTTTGAAATCAGCGCTTAGGCTTAATCATTGAATTATAGTGTTCCTATTCTAGATGCCAGGTAACAAATAACAAATATTATCATTTATTATTCCACTATTACGCCATTTTACCATATTTGGTCAAGAGAACGGGCAAAATATGAGACGGTAATACACTTTAGTGTCCC